>NW_024067796.1:300000-470000 GCF_009389715.1 Phoenix dactylifera
TATGATCTTTAAAGAAGTAAAAGAAAGTCTTTAAGAGAGCTTTAAAAGAACTTTCAAAGCCCTGAATTTTATATATCCTACATTGCATAAATTCATGTCTTGGTGTCTATGCCCCAATACTTTTATATCATGAAAGAACTTTAAAGTCATTAAGAATTAAGGATTCAACATAATCTTATGTTTTTCAAGCATATAAGGTTTGATCTTTATTTGATCTTATACTATACTCTGAAAATTAATTAGATTGCTCTCATTTTGCTATATACTTAATATATTAAAAAAAAAAAATGTTGGATTTTCATCCGTGCCTTTCTTTGAATATTATTCTTGATACTCCCTAAAATAACTTGAAAAAGATTCCATCTACACTTGATTTCAAAACTATCCTTGGAATCTACATTTAGAGATCACTTCCGGCTTACATCGTAAATATCTCATTCCTAAAGCCAAACAAAGAGAAATAAGATGTCACTTTATTAGGGATCATGTGCAAAATGGAAACATATGTGTTGAGCATATATGCACTGAAAAACAATTAGCCGACATACTCACAAAACCCTTGAGTGAAGATAGATTCTGCACGCTAAGGAGAGAATTAGGTATATGTGATCCTTTTTATTGAAGAAATATAAAAGGGAGCAAGTAGTCTCATGATACATTCCTCCAATTTCTAAAAATCTATGAAACATGAGTCAAACTTGTTATCTATAGATTCCTTACTCATGTATCATTGTCCCAGAAAGAATTTATAAGGATCGGAAGCAAGAAAAATTTTTAGAAGCAAAAAGGAAGAGAAAAAAAAAAAAAATTCTGCACTTGGGTCAACCCAACCCAGAATAGGGTCGACCCAACGTTGAGTCGACCCAAGAAGTTTCTTGAGTCGACCCAATGTCGGGATCCCACTGTTAAAAGGGGGACCCGTGAGCTATCTAGGGCACTATTTACCCTTTGTCTTCTTCCGAAAACCCTATTTCCCACTCTCAAATCTTCTCCAATCATCTCCAAACAGTAGATTACTTCAATATCTTGGAGAAATGGGACCCGAGAGAGCCGTAGCCAAGCAATCCGAGAGAGTCTCACGATCTATGTTTAGAGCCTAGGCTAGATATCTAGTTCTCATATATATCTTGCTTTTTCCCATATGTATCTTGTTTTTTCCCTTATATCTTTAAATCTTGATTGAGGAACATTGTACTTATCTTTATTTTGGGCATTAATGTATGAAAATGTTCCTATTTTGATCAATGAAGTCTGAAGTTTGTTCCTTATTGCATCCTTTCCCATATATATGTTTTTGATGATAACAAAAAGGGGGAGAGGAGAAGAAAAGAGTATATAAAGGGGGAGAAGAAAAGATAGAGTATTCAATTTAAGAAAAGAAAGAGCACTTCATTTGAGAAGTAAAGAAAGAGTATTAATTTTGGGAGAAGTAAAGATATGTATAACAAAAAGGGGAGAAGTAAAAATAGTGTTTAGAGTATGTTAAGAAAAGAGGAATAAATGGGCAAACAAATTGGAAATCATATAAGAAAGCTTATACATTTAAGGGGGAGCAATTTGTAACAATGAAAATCATCAAATCAAAAATTTCTATCACAATTCAGAATTTGGCAAATAAAAATTCAGAATTTGGCACGCACCTCTAGCACCCCGATACATAAGCTGAAACTCATATTTTATCTCAAATTTTTGAAGTTTCATTGCTAATGAATTATAAATGAAAGGGGGAGCAATTCAAAAAGTCAAATTGGCAACATTTGAATGATATAGGGGGAGATTTCACAAGGATATATGAAAAGCTGAAATTCAGCAACTTAATCCCTTTTATAAACTGATTTTAAAGACAAGTATCAATAGGCTTATACTCTTTATTTTGTAATCATCAAAAAGGGGGAGATTGAGGATGATAGTGTTATTTTGATGATTAACAAGCAATTATCTAGAGCATGCTATAAGTTAAATTGATACTTCATTTATAAGTTCATTACTCTCAGTATATTTGTATAAATTGATATAGATATATTTCATTATTCATTTGAATGAATCTAACCTTGAGAATGCAGCAAAGTGTGAATTGAGTCGACCTAAAGGATGATTAGATCGACCCCGGCACATCAAGAAATCATTTGGCACACTTCTGCAAATATGGCATAGATGAACAGTGAGTTGGGTCGACCCAAGGAAAGCATGAGTCGACCCAAACATCAAGATCCTCAAACAACTCAAAAATGGTTCTCTGGATTTTCTGAGAGGGTCGACCCAAGAAGAAGTTGAGTCGACCCAAGTGGACTTTGAGTCGACCCAAAGAATGGTTGGGTCGACCCATGGGAAGGAAGGCTGAAATTGAGGTTTCTGTGGTTACTGAGAGGGTCGACCCAAGAAATGGTTGAGTCGACCCAAGGTTCTGAATTTTCTGAAAGTTGGGTCGACCCAAGAAAAGTTTGAGCTGACCCAAGGTTTGAGTCGACCCAAGAAAAGTTTGAGCTGACCCAAGGTTGGGTCGACCCAAAGAAAGGTTGGGTCGACCCAAGGGATGGAAGGCTGAAAATTGAGGTTTCTGTGGTTACTGAGAGGGTCGACCCAAGAAATGGTTGAGTCGACCCAAGGCCAAGTTGGGTCGACCCAAGGACAGGTTGAGCCGACCCAAACACGGGCTGAACATAACGGCTAGTTGTGCAGAAATGCTTTTTGGACTCCCAACGGCTATAAACGGCTAGTTTCTTCAATCCAACGGTCAGAAAGGACTATTTGGAGGTTGGAGAAGTATTTAAGAGGGAGTATTCATCAGAGGAAGTAAGCTTTTGGGGAAAATACATCAAGTGCATTCAAGAGAGAACCCTAGTAAGACAAGCTTCATCAAGAGCTTCATTCAAGAATCAAAGAAAGGGATTGAGCAGATTCAAAGAGGCATTAAGAGCTCCTTCCCCCATTGAAGAGTGAAGCTTCCTTGACCAAGAAGAGCAAAGCGACTTCAAAGCGATAATTTCTTTCTAACTCTTCTTGTTGTTCATATTGCTTTATATGCTCATCTAGGAGTTTAAATCTTTTCTTTTCATTTGTTTAAACACTTTGTAAAGGTTCGTTGGTAAGCCCGCAAAACCAACAAAGGTTCGTTGGTAAGCCCGCAAAACCAACAAAGGTTTTTGGTGAACCCGGAAAACCAAAGTTGTATAGGTTCGTTGGTGAGCCCGCAAAACCAACAAGGTTCTTGGTGAGCCCGGAAAACCAAGTGTATAGGTTCGTTGGTGAGCCCGTAAAACCAACAAGGTTTTGGATTGTGAGCCCGGAAAACAATCCTACTGTAATCCGAGGGGTTATAGTAAAATTCCCAAGGGGACGCTTGGGGAGTGGACGTAGGTGCCTTGGGGTGCACCGAACCACTATATATCGCTGTGTTTGTGTTGTGCTTGTTCTTATGCTTATTCTTGCATTATCTTTCATCTTTACTCAGGTTTAATTCATTCAAGTAATTTATGAAAGCATTCACCGCACTTAATTACGAAAGTTTTTAAAAGCACTAAAATTTAGAAAAACCCAATTCACCCCCCCTCTTAGATTGTCACCTTGGGCAACACCAACCTTGGGGGCCCTATTTAGCCGAGTCTATGCGGGCCCATTGGGCCGAGTCCGATATGGGCCCTATCAGGCCGTGCCCATTATGGGCCAACTTTGGGCTCTGTTGGGCCATGTCCAATAGTATTATTTTTGAATTTTGCTTAGTCTGAAATTAACAAGAAATTAATTAAACTTTAACAGGTGAACCTGATCCGTCTACCTGAAATAGGAATCAAGCGAGAAGAGGTAAGTAACTTAATACTTCGAGTGTGATTTCTAAATTATTTGATAAATAGATTAAATTCTGAAATATGTTTTGTATTTAGTAAAATGGGTCTGGCATGTTAAATTTCTGAAAATTATGCTTTGAAATCCGTAAACTATGATTGGAAAATTTATGAAATCTGTTTTTATATATATGTATTCTCAGCATGGCTATGATCTGTTCTGTTCTGTTCTGGCCCCGCCAATGGGGATTATACGTTGGCCCTGTCGACTTGTAATCTGTGAGGAACCGGTTTCGACACCGTACCACCGGTGATTAGAATAGTGGTATTTGGACACCGTACCACCGGTGCTTAATAATAGTGGTGTTTGGCACCTTGTGCAACCCATGCCACTGGGTTACGTGGCCGTAGCCTATTATGTTGAGATTCTGGTATAAGAGTTTTTGGAAAAATGATAATAAGTTTTGAAAACAACAAAACGATGTTATTTATGATTTATTCCAGACATTATCCTGTATTTTGATCTGATATGCTCTGACCCCACTCTGGGGTATTTTGTTGCTTACTGGGCTAGTGTAGCTCATTATTCTATTTTCTCCATTTTTCAGATCCAGAGGCTTGATCTCACGGGATTGAGGAGTGCGTTAGATTTTCCGACGATTCCTTCAGTTATTGGTCCTTTAGTTAGATTGATTAAAGTATTTGACTTACGTAAGCATATGTTATTTGAAATTTTGTAAGACTGCTTTTGAATAAATTTAAATAATTATGTCAGTTTTGAATATCTGTATTTGCTTTGATATGATCCGATGCCTTGCACGCCTGTGCGGCCCGCCGTGCGGGCGTGCGGCGTCTGCTGCGCCTCGGGCTCGGGGCGTGACAGATTTGGTGGTATCAGAGCCAGGTTTCAGATTCCTAGGGATTGTATTTGAAATAGTCAGATGGAGCTTAAGTTTTAGGATCTTTAGGATTCGTCAGAAAGTTTGAGAGATGGGTAGACATTAGGCCATTAGATGAAGGCATTTATTTGCTTTTGTTATTGATAAATTTGAGTTATTTTATCATAATTTTGAAATGCTAAAATTAGACTGCAACCTAATTATGGTCGTAACCAAAGTGTGAATGAGCTACTCTAAGAGTTTTCTTGGTAGAGCAACTTGTATTTCAAGTTATGATTAATTAGATTTTGACTAAATTAAGTGAAGGAATATTAATCATGAGTTATTATCGTGCAATGTAATTATTTGGGAAGTTTAACTTGATATCAGGCGCTGTGAATATTGCTTCTAGTTGAAGTTAATTATTTTGGTAGCAATTTAAGATTCATCTATAAAAAGATGTTTAAAGCTTGGACTAGAAAATATTTATTGAAATCTGTATGTGGATCATGCATGGAGCTCGTATATAGAAGGAAAATATACTCTGGGATGAGACTTAATAATTCTTATTTGGCTCTACTTGAGACTTAAAACAATTAAGATTGATATTTTGATGGAAAGTCAATTAGTAATCTTGAGAATATTGGTGGATTTAAATATTTTTTTTGGGTTGGTCGAAAATAGGACTTGCTTGATTTAGAAAAGTTCTTGATGCTTGAAAGAAAATAAAAAATAAAAATAAAAATAAAAATCATTGAAAAGTATAGTATTTTTGATTTTGATCGATATGGATATCATTGTGTTATTAGTAAATTCTCTAAAGTCCAGTAGATTTACAAGATCCTGAAATGTTTGCAGTATTACAAATAAAAATATTTTACTTATTTGAGGAGTTGATCTCAATGTAAAATCATAGAGTTTATATCTTTGTGGAATTTCTTGTAAATCTTTGAACCAGATTATTAGATTCTTGTTAGTTAAATATTTATAAATCAAGGCTATGAGTTGATTATGGATTTTGTATCACCGTATGAGAAATGCAAGGGGGATTTCATGAGAGGCCAAAATAAGTTTGGCCTAAAAGAAAAGATTCGGGATGATTAAATAAGCTCCTGAGTAAGTTAATCGATCGAGAATCTTTTAATTATCGAAGCTTCGAATAAATATCAACTTGTATAATAGAATTGTTAAGGAAAACTAGAATTGGCTTAGTTCAAATTTGGATCTAGAATATGATTGCTTGATTATATGATGGTACAAATACGATAACTATCTCAAGGGTTAATCATGATCTAGTGTACTTGGGAAGCAAGGATAAAATTTTGTTTGGATATTAAAAAAAAAAAAATTGCTGATGATGTGGGATTAATAAGAAAGTTTGGAAAATATTGATCTGAGTTGTGCAGCAGAAATTTGATTAACTGAGTAAATTTAAACTGGTCAAAAATATTGACTGTGTTTTGGTAACATGTTATGATGAATGACTATGTTATTCAATAATGAAAGATTTTGTTAATAAGGGAAGGTGAACACTATTGATTCTCAGGTCAATCCTGATATGATTATGTTATTTCTTGGATAGACTTTGCTATTTTTGGGTATGCTAAGAAAATAATAATAATAATGATAATTTGAACGTATCATGACTCGGGTTAGTTGATTGATGACCAAATATGGTTTAATTTGTTAAATATCTGAATAAACCATGCATTATTTGCTCTCATCTTATGATTTATAAGTTTAAGTTAAAGGCTTTGTGGCATATTGAATCATGGTATCAATACTTTGCCTTCTTAGACCTACTTTTGCGATTTGATACAAATCATTTTTGAGATAAATCATTGCTATCTAATGATTATCAGTACATGTTCATTTTGTGAATCATATTCTTAGCAACATAATAATTTGACTCTAAGGTTAGTCATTATCCTTTGAGGGATCAGCACACTACCGGTTGCTTCTGTTTATGCTTATATACTATTTGATACTGGTGCTGCACATTCATTATGTCATCGATATTTGTGCGAAAACATGATCTACCTTGCATGCTGTTAGAGTATGATTTGCATGTTAACACCCCTGCTGGAAGTGGGATGATGGGTAATCAGGTCTGCAAGACTTGTCCGGTTCAGATAGTAGGTAAAGACTTGCCTGCTGATTTGATAGTTATAGATACGCATGACTTTGGCATAATTCTCGGTATGGGCTACTTAGCATCACACTTTGCTACCATTAACTGTCATGAAAAGCGGATAAAATTTTAGATCCCTCGAGATACTGAATTCAGCTTCATCGACAGTGGTGCATATACCTCCCCTCGAATTATTTCTGCTATGCAAATTAAGCGACTACTTAGAAAGGGGAGTATGGCATATATTGCCACAGTGGTTGACACTAGACAGTCAGATCAAAGATTTGAAGATATCCCAGTAGTAAATGAATACCCCGATGTCTTTCCGGAAGACCTCCCTAGCTTGCCACCAGATAGAGAAATTGATTTTGCAATTGATTTGATTCCTGGTACCACACCAATCTCTAAGACCCCCTATAGAATGGCTCCAGTTGAAATGAAAGAATTAAAGGAGCAGTTGCAGGATCTTCTTGATAAGGGTTTCATCAGACCTAGTGTTTCACCTTGGGGAGCCCCAGTCTTATTTGTAAAGAAAAAGGATGGTAGTATGAGATTATGTATTGATTATCGAGAGATAAATAAAGTAACAATAAAGAACAAGTATCCTCTACCAAAAATTGATGACTTATTTGATCAGTTAAAGGGGTGATGCGATTTGGAATACGCGGAAAACTTAGTCCACGCTATGTGGGCCCCTTTTGAGATTCTGGAAAGAGTAGGAGCTGTGGCATACAAATTGACACTCCCACCTTCACTGTCTGGAGTCCACAACGTTTTTCATGTTTCTATGTTAAGAAAGTATATTCCAGATATGAGCCATGTGGTAGAAGTGGCTCCTTTGCAGCTTAGAGAAGATTTGACATATCCTGAGCAGCCTGTACGTGTGGTTGATAGAAAAGAGCAAGTATTGAGGAGGCACACGATTCCTTATGTTAAGATCCAGTGGAGCAATCACTCAGAACGTGAAGCCACGTGGGAGCTGGAGGACAAGATGAAGGAAAAATATCCGGACCTTTTTGCAAGCTAAGGTATGTTAAATTTCGAGGACGAAATTTTTCTAAGGAGGAGAGAATGTGAGACACGGGCTGAAGTCGGCAGCCCCTGCCGACTTCAGTCCCGTTCTCTTTTTGGAAGGCCGGAACAGAGGATCGCGATTTGCGATCCTCTCCGGCTCTTCCGGGGATGATCGGGGCGGGGATGTCGCTAGTCCCGCGGCACCCCCCCCCCCTCCAGCTCATCCGCGGCCGAACCGCGGCCGCGGATCTCGCTCGGCCGCCGCGATCTTCGCGGCGGAGAGCCATCACGAGGGGGGTGATAAAAACCCCCCAAATCCTCCTCCCATGGCGGCTGGCTGGCAGTCGATCGAGGGGTGGCCCCTGGCCACCCAAGCCGGCCACCCCCGCCGGCCACCTCCCTCTCTGCTCCGTCTCTTCTTCTCCCCCTGTTCGTGGGGGGGAGTTTGGGGAAGGAGGAGGCCCATCACGGGCCAAATTGGGCCGTTGGGCCCAGTCCATTGCAGGCCCAACTTGGGCCCAGTCCAGTCCGGTTGGGCCCAGTTGGGCAATACCCCCATGGGCCCAACTTGGATCCAGATCAAACCCGAGAATCCGAACCCGAACCCGAACCCGAACCCAAACCTGAACCTGAACCTGAACTGGAACCCGAACCCGAAACCCGGGATCCGAAACCCAAACCCATTTGACCAATAAACAGATTTTTTGCAGTTAAGCCCTTGGCAGTATGCTATTTCAGAAATAGGGACTCCTGTAATTTGTATTTGATCCCTATAGGAAAGATTTATTACATAAAGACCCCCAACTATATTTATTTAGTCCCCTCACTCAAGTTTTATTATAGAATAGTACCCTGTAATTAAGTATTAGTCCCTGCAAAAAAATCTTATTGTATAAATGAACAAATTAGAAGCCAACCTTGGGGGCCCTATTTAGCCGAGTCTATGCGGGCCCATTGGGCCGAGTCCGATATGGGCCCTATCAGGCCGTGCCCATTATGGGCCAACTTTGGGCTCTGTTGGGCCATGTCCAATAGTATTATTTTTGAATTTTGCTTAGTCTGAAATTAACAAGAAATTAATTAAACTTTAACAGGTGAACCTGATCCGTCTACCTGAAATAGGAATCAAGCGAGAAGAGGTAAGTAACTTAATACTTCGAGTGTGATTTCTAAATTATTTGATAAATAGATTAAATTCTGAAATATGTTTTGTATTTAGTAAAATGGGTCTGGCATGTTAAATTTCTGAAAATTATGCTTTGAAATCCGTAAACTATGATTGGAAAATTTATGAAATCTGTTTTTATATATATGTATTCTCAGCATGGCTATGATCTGTTCTGTTCTGTTCTGGCCCCGCCAATGGGGATTATACGTTGGCCCTGTCGACTTGTAATCTGTGAGGAACCGGTTTCGACACCGTACCACCGGTGATTAGAATAGTGGTATTTGGACACCGTACCACCGGTGCTTAATAATAGTGGTGTTTGGCACCTTGTGCAACCCATGCCACTGGGTTACGTGGCCGTAGCCTATTATGTTGAGATTCTGGTATAAGAGTTTTTGGAAAAATGATAATAAGTTTTGAAAACAACAAAACGATGTTATTTATGATTTATTCCAGACATTATCCTGTATTTTGATCTGATATGCTCTGACCCCACTCTGGGGTATTTTGTTGCTTACTGGGCTAGTGTAGCTCATTATTCTATTTTCTCCATTTTTTCAGATCCAGAGGCTTGATCTCACGGGATTGAGGAGTGCGTTAGATTTTCCGACGATTCCTTCAGTTATTGGTCCTTTAGTTAGATTGATTAAAGTATTTGACTTACGTAAGCATATGTTATTTGAAATTTTGTAAGACTGCTTTTGAATAAATTTAAATAATTATGTCAGTTTTGAATATCTGTATTTGCTTTGATATGATCCGATGCCTTGCACGCCTGTGCGGCCCGCCGTGCGGGCGTGCGGCGTCTGCTGCGCCTCGGGCTCGGGGCGTGACATCAATAGAAGATACAGTCCCGCTCAAAGTATCATCCTGCGTTTCCATTCAAGAGCATGCATGACATATAAGGCTTCATTTATAGCAAAACAAGCCAGTTTTTTTTAATGCTTTACTGATCACATGTTCATACCTCAATCTGAAGATAATTTGATTCAGACCGGAGAGCCTCCTGAAAGACCACTGAAATGTGTATGTCAACCATATCAGCACTTGATTGCATAAACACATCCACCAATGGCGTGGATCCGCCACTCAGCAACCACCCCAGAACTCCCCATTTGCTTGCACGTTTTGCAGCGTACCTTTCTTCAACCTTTGCTGAACCGGTCCCTAATGATATAAGTAGAAGTTTGCGATAATCCATAGGTCTGTAGGGGAAGTAATCCGGGTTCCCTTAGTGCACCTCCTTCGTTACTTCTCCAATCGCAATCAATGCCTGAAAGTTCAGAATTAGAAAGCTTAGCACCATCAATCCATAAATCATAATCAAATTTCTTCATCATGGTTTGATGCGTACATAATGGATTATTAGCAGCAGCAACTCCATCAATAAGGTGGAACTCTCTCACGTTCCCTTTGGCTTCCTTGGTTTCAAAGTAATGGGCTGGGAGGTACGCGGGTGCTGCAGTAGTTCCAATGCAGATGTCCGAGAGCTGTGCATTCAGAATGCTCTTACGCTTCACCTGCAAAATTTCAGCTAGATACATAAGATTAATGGATAACTGACCAAAATGATAAGAGATAGGGCTTATCTACTTTGTTATCAGTTGGCCTAGCTTTTTCTCATTTTGTTCTGAACTTTGTAAGTATGAATTAGGATGGAAATTCTCAACACAAACAGTGTGCTTCTAAGTACTTTCAATTTTGTGCTGATAGAATTCTGCATATCAGAATGTACTTTTATAGAAGAATAATTCATCAATCATGCTTCTTGAGTTCTGGTCCAAGTAAACTATCAACTACGTCCTCTATGGCCTCCTCAAGAATTCGATGCTCGTATAAGCGTGTGGTCGTCAGCCGCCAATCTATCATTATGACCATACCATATCCACTTCCAAAATGTTCTTAATTAAGGTAAAGCGTAAGATGTCCCCAGAGACTTGTAGGTAGGAAACATTACATTGGAAGTTAGGTGGATTGCATGACCTTAGTTTGAATTGATGTTAATCTATCTTTTGTTGACCAAGGAAGATCAAGTTAGCATTCCAGCAAAATTATTTGAAGGAGGGCAATGAGATAGACAATTAAGAATATCCAGATATTCTTGTTTCACACTGGTTAGAATATTCAAATGTGGAACATCGATTTAGTGTCGGGCACACAAGAACAAATTAATGCGTGTGGGCATCATATTGTAACTGATTCAACATAAATATGCATTTCGATGCCGCCCATATGCTCATAAAAGGAAAAGGAATCCCAAATTAATTGACATTGGATTATAACAACACAAGAGATATGGTCAAAATTTTTCAATTTTTAGAGGAGAAAAGACGATAGAACATTATCAGCACGAATATTTTAGCTTGGTAGACCTATCAGAGAATCGCTGTAAAAAATCACATTGAGCAAGAAAAAAAAAATGTTGAAATGATAATAATCCAGTTAAGTGACTTATATATGACTTTCCTCAAACTCACTAAACAGTACATGACAAAGGAAGGAGGACTCAAAACAAAATGTAGCTGTTAATTTATCTTTAGAAACCCTATAGACATGTTGTTGATTATAGATAGCACAAAGCTACTGATGAACAATGAATGATTGATACATGAAGTCTCAATGGAGTTACACATGTCAGTAGAAAATGTTGTCCCTCGTATGTGCAGACCTTTTCTCTTGCTATTTTTCAAATAAATCAGTATTGACTTTTGCTTTTTCCTTCACATTTCAGTGTTAGCTGATGAACCTCTATTCTCAGATTTTAAATTTATATTATTATGTAGTTTGTCAGAGTAATGTTGTAGATGAAGAAGGACTTGGACCAAATTATCTTGCCGCACACCCAGAATACAACAAACTAGGTAAGAAACATTATCATGATATCGGCTACTATTTGATAGTCAAGCAGAACAAAAACATTTTTGTTCTCAAAAGGTTCTACATGTTGAAAGATTCACTTCTAAGTAGCATGCCCTCTGCATTCTGATCAAAATATAATGTACTTATTAACTGTCTATTAATTCAAAAGATGTTTTTTTTTCCAGGTTATCACAGCATTTAACTTTTTATATTATAATTTGGCGTCTTCATTGGCATCTTCAATATGTGGCCCCTCGGTATTATGGATTTACACTCTTCTGCCTTGTAGTACTTCTAGTAGTTTCCTCAGCATGGATTCCTCAATGTGGTGCATTGGTGACATTTAGACTCCGTGGAGAGTCTTTGAATCTTAAACTCTGTCTTGAGATATTTAAATGATTGCGAGCGCAAAGTTGAATGCATCTATGAACAAACAAAGCTTGTAAACTACGAAGAAACAAATATACTTCAGTTGCAACATTCTAGAGTAATAACCAAACTCAAAGAGTCAAAAAAATCTGATTAGTATATGATCAAAGATATGACTATTTCTTAATGTTGTTTATTGAGTACTCTCCGTTTCATTGGTGAGGCCTGATAACATTGACCTATGGACGTCGTGTGAGATACTGGGCTGAAGCCGGCAGCCCCAGCCGACTTCAGCCCAACGCCTCTTTTGGAAGGGGCGTAGCAGGGGATCGCGTCTGCGATCCCCTCCTTCTTCTTCGGGCGCAGAGACGCCGCGGGCATCCCGCGGCTGCACCGCGGTCGTCCCGCGTCCACCTCGCGGCCGCACGCACGGCCGCTGATTTCGCCTCCGCCGCAATTCCCGCAACGGAGAGCCGTTGAAATGGGGTGATAAAACCCCCGTTCCTCCTCCTTCGGAGATCACCCGAGCCCTCCTCCCTCTCCTCCGTCTCCTCCCCCTCCTCTTCCCTCCTTCCCTCCTCCTCCTCTCCTTGGTGACCGGCGTGCCCTCCCGGCCGAGCGCTGTCCGAAATCCCGTCGCGAGTCTCCCCTGTTTTGAAATCTTCTTCCTGTCGGAGAGCCCCACCGCCATCGCCGCCACTTGACCGCCGAACTGAGCCACCTGCGGCCGGGATCTGCCGCCTCCAGTCCACCGGTAGGCCTCTTCTTTGGCTCTTCATTTCGTTGCCATTTACCTTTGATTTCTCCTCTGTTTCGCCCCTACAAACCGAGATCATCTCAGTTGCCCTCCTCCCCGTTAGCCGTCACAGCGGCCACCGGCCGCCTCCGCGGCCGGCTGGCCGTCAACCGAGGGGTGGCCTTCGGCCACCTAGCCAGCCCTCTCCCCTCTCCCCTCTCCCCTCTCCCTTCTCTTGGTACCCATCTCCCCTGTCCATGGGGAGTTTGGGGAAGATGAAGGCCCATCGTGGGCCGAACTGGGCCTGGTTCACTATGGGCCCAACTTGGGCCCAGTTCAATAGTGTTGGGCCCAGATGGGCCATAATCTTTTGTGGGCCCAAATCGGGCCCAGTTCAGCCTAGTCCGGGCCCTATTTGGGTCGTACCCTTTTGTGGGCCCAGTCCAAATCTGAAACTCAGTCCAAACCCGAAACCCAGTTCAACTCTGAACCTGAACCCGGAGCTCGAACCCGAACCCGAAACCCGAACCCAAACCCGAACCCGGAATCCGAACCCATTTGGCCAATAAATGAAATTTGTAGATAAGCCCTTGCCAGTATATTATTTCACAAAAAGGGTATTCTGTAATTTATGTTTGGTCCCTATAAGAAAGATTATTACATAAGGCTCCCCAAATATATTTGATTGGTCCCTCCACTAAAGTTTATTATAGAACAGTACCCTGTAATTAAGTATTAGTCCCTGCAATAAATTTTATTGCATAAATAAACCAGTTAGAAGCCAACCTTGGGGGCCCTATTTAGCTGGGTCTATGTGGGCCCATTGGACCGTGCCCAATATGGGCCCTATCTGGCCATGCCCATTATGGGCCAACTCTGGACCCTGTTGGGCCGTGACCAATAGTATTATTTTTGGATTTTGCTTAGCTCTGAAATTAATAAGGAATTAATTAAATTTAAACAGGTGAACCTGATCCGTCTATCTGAAGTAGGAATCAAGCGAAAAGAAGTAAGTAACTTAATACTTCGAGTGTGATTTCTAAATTATTTGATAAATAGATTAAATTCTGAAATATGTTTTGTATTTAGTAAAATGGGTCTGGCATGTTAAATTTCTGAAAATTATGCTTTGAAATCCGTAAACTATGATTGGAAAATTTATGAAATCTGTTTTTATATATATGTATTCTCAGCATGGCTATGATCTGTTCTGTTCTGTTCTAGCCCCGCCAATGGGGATTATACGTTGGCCCTGTCGACTTGTAATCTGTGAGGAACCGGTTTCGACACCGTACCACCGGTGATTAGAATAGTGGTATTTAGACACCGTACCACCGGTGCATAATAATAGTGGTGTTTGGCACCTTGTGCAACCCATGCCACTGGGTTACGTGGCCGTAGCCTATTATGTTGAGATTCTGGTATAAGAGTTTTTGGAAAAATGATAATAAGTTTTGAAAACAACAAATGATGTTATTTATGATTTATTCCAGACATTATCCTGTATTTTGATCTGATATGCTCTGACCCCACTCTGGGGTATTTTGTTGCTTACTGGGCTAGTGTAGCTCATTATTCTGTTTTCTTCATTTTTCAGATCCAGAGGCTTGATCACACGGGATTGGGGAGTGCGTTAGATTTTCCGACGATTCCTTCAGTTATTGACATTTTAGTTAGTTTAGTTTGGACATTTGAATTATGTTGGCATATGCTATTTTGAAATTTTGTAAGTCTGCTTTTGAACAATTTAAATAATTATGTCATCTTTGAATAGCTGTATCTGCTTTGATATGATCTGCTGCCTTGCACGCCTGTGCGGTCCGCCGTGTGGGCGTGCGGCGTCTGCCGCGCCTCGGGCTCGGGGCGTGACAGATTTGGTGGTATCAGAGCTCAGATTTCAGATTCCTAGGGATTGTGTTTGAAATAGTCAGATGGAGCTTAAGTTTTAGGATCTTTAGGATTCATCGGAAAGTTTGAGAGATGGGTGGACATTAGGCCATTAGACGAAGGCATTTATTTGCTTTTGTTATTGATAAATTTGAGTTATTTTATCATAATTTTGAAATGCTAAAATTAGAATGAAACCTAATTATGGTCGTAACCGAAGTGTGAATAAGCTATTCCGAGAGTATTCTTGGTAGAGCAATTTGTATTTCAAGTTATGATTAATTAGATTTTGACTAAATTAAGTGAAGGAATGTTAATCATGGAATATTATCGTGCAATGTAATTATTTTTGAAGTTCAACTTGATATCAGGTATTGTGGATATTACTTCTAGTTTGAAGTTAATTATTTGGTGGCAAGTTAAGTTTCGTTCATAGGAAGTTGTCTAATGCTTGAACTAGGAGAGATTTTATGATATTCTTCGAGGTTAAAATATGTAGTCGGATCAAACATGAAATTGTTATATGTAAGTAAAATATATTTAAGGATGAGACTCAAGAGTTCTTCTTTGGCTCTACTTGGGACTTGAAATTTTATATCTTTTCGTTTTACAATTAAGATTGGTATTTTGATGGGAAGTCAATTAGTACGTCTTGAGAATATTAGAGTATTAAAATATTTTTGGGTTGGTCGAAAATAGGTCCTCTTTGATTTGGAAAAGTTCTTGATGGTTTTTCTTGTTAATGAAAAATTTCGTTGGAAAGTATAGTGTTTCTGATTTTGATCAATATGGATATCATTGTGTTATTAGTAGATTCTTTTATCTGCAATATATATATTAAAAAAAAATGGGAACTATTATTAAAGGGATGAAATAGTTAATGAGTTTGTGGTGTTTTGAATAGATTCTCTAAGTCTAGTAGTTTACAAGATTCCGAAATGTTTGCAGTATTGCAAATAAAAAAATATTTTACTTATTTAAGGAATTGATCTCAATGAAAAATCATAGAGCTTATATCTTGGAGGAATTTCTTGTAAATCTTTGAACCAGATTATTAGATTTGTGTGAGTTAAATATTTATTAATCAAGGCTGTGAGTTGATTGTGGATTTTGTATCACCATATGAGAAATGCAAGTGGGATTTTATGAGAGGCCCAAATAAGTTTAGCCTAAAAGAAAAGATTCGGGATGATTGAGTAAGCTCCTGAGTAAGTTAATCTAGAATCTTTTAATTAACAAAGCTTAGAATAAATATTAACTTGTATAATGGAATTGTCAAGGGAAACTAGAATTGGCTTAGTTCAAATTTGGATCTAGAATATGATTACTTGATTATACGATGGTACAAATACGACAACTATCTCAAGGGTTAATCATGACCTAGTGTACTTGGAAAGCAAGGATAAAATTTTGCTTGGATAAAAAAAAAAAAATGTTGATGATCTGGGATCATTAAGAAATTTTGGAGAATATTGATCAGAGTTGCGCAGCGAAAGTATGATGGACTGAGTCAATTTAAACTGGTCAAAAATATTGACTGTGTTTTGGTAACATGTTATTATGAAAGACTATGTTGTTCAATAATGAAAGATTTTGTTAATAAGGGAAGGTGTATGCTATTGATTCTCAGGTCAATCATGATAAGATTATGTTATCTCTTGGATAGACTTTGCTATTTTTGGGTATGCTAAGAAAAATTTGAGGATATCATGACCAAGATTGGTTGATTATTGATTAAATATGGTCCTAATTTGTTAAGTATCGGAATAAACCATGCATTATTTGCTTCCATCTTATGATTTATAAATTTAAGTTAAAAGCTTTGCGGCATATTGAATCATAGTATCAATACTTTGTCTATCCAGACTTGCTTTTGTGATTTGATGCAAATCATTTTTGAGATAAATCATTGCTACCTAATGATCATCAGTACATGTTCATTTTGCGAATCATATTCTTAGCAATATAATGATTTGACTCTAAGGTTGGTCATTATCTATTGTGGGATCAGCTCCTTACCATAATATGAGCATCAAATTCATTTTATTTCAAGTTCTATCCCCAACACAACTAATTTTAGTCAATCCTATTGTGAATCGATCCTGATCCGATCTCGAGTGAACATGCATCAAGATGATAATTTCAGTCTGAGATTTTAGTTAGTCACTTATCTAGTGTTAATCTTGCGAGTTTATATGAAAGTTTTGATAATTGATCTAAAGCTATCTATCACTGATTTTGACCGAGGAGAATGAGAACTTGGATTTGTATTACTCAATAGGCTGAGCATTTCTAAATTTGAAAGGCCTAGATCTCTCAAATTTCGAGGACGAAATTTTCTTAAGAAGGAGAGAATGTGAGATACTGGGCTGAAGCCGGCAGCCCCAGCCGACTTCAGCCCAACGCCTCTTTTGGAAGGGGCGTAGCAGGGGATCGCAGACGCGATCCCCTCCTTCTTCTTCGGGCGCAGAGACGCCACGGGCATCCCGCGGCTGCATCGCGGTCGTCCCGCGTCCACCTCGCGGCCGCACGCACGGCCGCTGATTTCGCCTCCGCCGCAATTCCCGCAACGGAGAGCCGTTGAAATGGGGTCATAAAACCCCCGTTCCTCCTCCTTCGGAGATCACCCGAGCCCTCCTCCCTCTCCTCCGTCTCCTCCCCTTCCTCTTCCCTCCTTCCCTCCTCCTCCTCTCCTTGGTGACCGGCGTGCCCTCCCGGCCGAGCGCTGTCCGAAACCCCGTCGCGAGTCTCCCCTGTTTTGAAATCTTCTTCCTGTCGGAGAGCCCCACCGCCATCGCCGCCACTTGACCGCCGAACTGAGCCACCTGCGGCCGGAATCTGCCGCCTCCAGTCCACCGGTAGGCCTCTTCTTTGGCTCTTCATTTCGTTGCCATTTACCTTTGATTTCTCCTCTGTTTCGCCCCTACAAACCGAGATCATCTCGGTTGCCCTCCTCCCCGTTAGCCGTCACAGCGGCCGTCGGCCGCCCTCCGCGGCCGGCTGGCCGTCAACCGAGGGGTGGCCTTCGGCCACCTAGCCAGCCCTCTCCCCTCTCCCCTCTCCCTTCTCCTTGGTACCCATCTCCCCTGTCCATGGGGAGTTTG
Organism: Phoenix dactylifera; assembly: GCF_009389715.1. Lineage (NCBI taxonomy): Eukaryota > Viridiplantae > Streptophyta > Magnoliopsida > Arecales > Arecaceae > Phoenix > Phoenix dactylifera. The sequence continues at coordinate 317,929 of NW_024067796.1, forward strand.
GGGAAGATGAAGGCCCATCGTGGGCCGAACTGGGCCAACTTGGGCCTGGTTCACTGTGGGCCCAACTTGGGCCCAGTTCAATAGTGTTGGGCCCAGATGGGCCATAATCTTTTTGTGGGCCCAAATCGGGCCCAGTTCAGCCTAGTCCGGGCCCTATTTGGGTCGTACCCTTTTGTGGGCCCAGTCCAAATCTGAAACTCAGTCCAAACCCCGAAACCTAGTTCAACTCTGAACCTGAACCCGGAGTTCGAACCCGAACCCGAAACCCGAACCCAAACCCGAACCCGGAATCCGAACCCATTTGGCCAATAAATGAAATTTTGTAGATAAGCCCTTGCCAGTATATTATTTCACAAAAAGGGTATTCTGTAATTTATGTTTGGTCCCTATAAGAAAGATTATTACATAAGGCTCCCCAAGTATATTTGATTGGTCCCTCCACTAAAGTTTATTATAGAACAGTACCCTGTAATTAAGTATTAGTCCCTGCAATAAATTTTATTGCATAAATAAACCAGTTAGAAGCCAACCTTGGGGGCCCTATTTAGCTGGGTCTATGTGGGCCCATTGGACCGTGCCCAATATGGGCCCTATCTGGCCATGCCCATTATGGGCCAACTCTGGACCCTGTTGGGCCGTGACCAATAGTATTATTTTTGGATTTGCTTAGCTCTGAAATTAATAAGGAATTAATTAAATTTAAACAGGTGAACCTGATCCGTCTATCTGAAGTAGGAATCAAGCGAAAAGAAGTAAGTAACTTAATACTTCGAGTGTGATTTCTAAATTATTTGATAAATAGATTAAATTCTGAAATATGTTTTGTATTTAGTAAAATGGGTCTGGCATGTTAAATTTCTGAAAATTATGCTTTGAAATCCGTAAACTATGATTGGAAATTTATGAAATCTGTTTTTATATATATGTATTCTCAGCATGGCTATGATCTGTTCTGTTCTGTTCTAGGCCCCCGCCAATGGGGATTATACGTTGGCCCTGTCGACTTGTAATCTGTGAGGAACCGGTTTCGACACCGTACCACCGGTGATTAGAATAGTGGTATTTGGACACCGTACCACCGGTGATTAGAATAGTGGTATTTAGACACCGTACCACCGGTGCATAATAATAGTGGTGTTTGGCACCTTGTGCAACCCATGCCACTGGGTTACGTGGCCGTAGCCTATTATGTTGAGATTCTGGTATAAGAGTTTTTGGAAAAATGATAATAAGTTTTGAAAACAACAAATGATGTTATTTATGATTTATTCCAGACATTATCCTGTATTTTGATCTGATATGCTCTGACCCCACTCTGGGGTATTTTGTTGCTTACTGGGCTAGTGTAGCTCATTATTCTGTTTTCTTCATTTTTCAGATCCAGAGGCTTGATCACACGGGATTGGGGAGTGCGTTAGATTTTCCGACGATTCCTTCAGTTATTGACATTTTAGTTAGTTTAGTTTGGACATTTAAATTATGTTGGCATATGCTATTTTGAAATTTTGTAAGTCTGCTTTTGAACAATTTAAATAATTATGTCATCTTTGAATAGTTGTATCTGTTTTGATATGATCTGCTGCCTTGCACGCCTGTGCGGTCCCGCCGTGTGGGCGTGCGGCGTCTGCCGCGCCTCGGGCTCGGGGCGTGACACGTCGATTCATTCAAGTGACAGGCAAAGCTAAAACATCTTCTATTTAACTTAATTCGGATCTTTGATAATTATTTTACAAACAAGATCATTCAACATGGGTATTTTCTTTCCTTATTAAAAAAAATTGGATCTGTATTCGTTTTAACTCTACACTATCAGTATGTTACCAGAGCATGTGTTTCTCCTTCATCTTCATTCTATAATGACCACATCATCTCAACAAGGACTCTTCCAACCTAATCTGTTGGTTAGAGAAGTTAATTTTCAATGAGGCAAAGATAGAAATCTCAGCATTACCTTCCCAAGAAAGGTGAATTTCTCCAAGTTCATGAAATAGAAATGTTAAGACTCATGTATCTAATCAAGTTCATGGAACATAAGATGCTAAAGCACATTTCTCTACTACTGAAATCATTAGTGTTGAGCTAGTTTTCACGGCCTAATGTTATTTTGGAAGTGGGATGATCTTGTAGTTGATAATAGTGCAAGTGTGATAGCTGAAAGTGCACAATTAGGACACCAACCTGAAAATGGACAAGAGGGTTCTGTTGATGCTGATGCAATAGCATTCGGTTACAAGTGGAGAATACTAGAACACAGGCACTCGTCCACCCAAAGAGAAGGCTCCTAGCAATACAAGCTGTAGGTCAAAAGGACTAGTTCAAGGTTTTTCCATGCCCTCCCAGTTGGGCCTAGATAAAAGGCCAGAACGAGCCCCCGAAACACACTTAAATTCTAGACCAATTGCTGATGGCTGGTGGAGAATGGTGGAAGTTATTGTGTTTATATTGAAGGTTGGAAATTGGTAATGTTGTTGGGACATTAATGGGTTTAGTCGACAGTTCCCCACCTTCACAGGCAACAGCGGCACCACTACATCAATTCCCTCTTCCCTCAAATGAAGGTTGCTATATTATTTGGTGTGACATCTTGCTTCCCCCGTGCTCTATCAAGTTCCACACATTGCTCATCTTCATATGTCCTTGAAGGCACGTTTTCCTCACATTAATTAAGACAGTGAATATATTTATTTCATCATGCATTGGTTGTGCATTTGTAAAGGATAGCCATTTTGAGGGAAATTAAAAGAAAAAAACCTAAATTTAAATTATGTCGATGCTTGGTGAAGGGTAATTAGGATCCTCAAGATATGGTAGATGTTCCAATATTCCCCTTACTTTCTCCTCAAAAAACGATATGTTGGATGTTACAAATTTTGAGGAAGTAGATGTCAAAAGAATGTTAAAGATGGGACTAGTTTAATTTCATTTGAGGAAGTTGATCTTGATAGGTGCTTGGATCAATTATCTTACGTGATGCGGGTGTGTCTGAATGTCGCTCCTTCAATATTGTGATCAGTTCTTCATTTTAAATTCTTTTATGTTGATAATGCACATCATTGACTCGTTTAATAACTATTTTTATTTTAAAAGATTTTTTTGAAGTTCTATGTTTATTAAGTACGGTTAGTAGTCTTTTGGGGGTTTTATTTCCTTCCAACAAAAATTAATGCGAAATTAAGAGAACATGGTAAACATATTGACTTGGGCTTATCCATGCACCATCCTTAAGAGATTCTCTTGAGCAGACCAGTATTTGGAGTTATGTATGAATTCACCTCCTTTTCTTGTTCTTATAGTTTTAAGAGCAAAAGTTAGATGGAGAGGTCTAAACAGCTTTTACTGGGAAAATAAAAGGTACAGCCTTGGAACTCCACCAAGGTAAGACTAGAAAAGAGGGAGAAAGAGGGTGCGGATGTGAGGAGAGGAAGGTTGAAAAAACAAAACAAACCAATAAGAAGTAATTAGCATATGCTAGTGCCCCTCTCTCGCAACAATCGGGTAAATTAAGCTTAAAAGAGTTTGAATGCTTCCTACTAGCCTTCCTCAGCTAATGTTAAAACTCTAAATTAAGTATAAATAAAATCCAAGTTTTCCCTTAATTTGTCATTTTCTAGCACATTGCTTTTGGTAGGAAGTTGACAATTAAAGACGAAACTCTATAAATTTCTAATTGCCGTGCTGTACAGTAATAAATGCTTCCATATATTCTTTGAAATCCAACAAGTAGCATATTATTAGTAGAAAGAAAATTATAAATTTTTTATTCTAGCCAGATGCATCAGTACGTAGCAGCACAGATGAACTCCTAAACTTTCTTCACATTTTTTCTAACACATTTCTTTCGCTAGGAAGTTCACAATTCAAAGATTGAACATAGCATATTGTTAGTGATCTTATTACTTCGTAGGGAGAAAAAACCTTTTAAGCACAGGTTCACCACTCTTCCATAAGTTTCTTTAGTTAGGTTTTTCTATTTCGTAAATTTAGTCAAACAAAGATTTCAACCTTCTTTGTTGCCTTGTACTTCAAGAAAGTAGATACATGTGGTGCACCATATCTGTTAGATGTATGCCCTAGAAGCCAATTTGGCTGACACAATTGGTTGATTCTAGGGACATAATTTTGTACTTGACTGTTTTATTATTGAATAACATAAAAGGCATCTTTTTCATTCATATTATTTATGTGTCTATGATCGTCCAAGAAATTAATAAGATGATGATACATATTCTCAAGAGTTGAGAATTTGAGCCATGTATCATTGGTGATTAATTTCTAAAATGCTCCTGATCAATGAATCATCACGAGGACGGTGATCGATCCGATCAGTGCACAGATCACTTTCCTTCTGGATGGACGAGACTTGAGTCCCACAGTGTAGGGGACACTGAAGTGATAGTGCAGGTGCTTGTTAGAGAACAAGGGTACTGAGCGTGACCAAGACAAGAAGTCACTTGGATGTCTATCCACTCGTCAGTGACTTGCTTGATGTTGCCAGTAGTGTGACTGGTCCTTTGACCTGCGGTGCTTCGGCTACTCACAGTGAGGTTATTGTAGTTTGACTTGCACACATACATAGGTCTCTAGCCATATGGGTCCATGCAGTGTAGATTGGCTGCAGTAAGTTCACTGTAGGAGTAGGGTACGCACCTATAAGGAATCTATCGACCTTGATAGAAGAGGAGTGATCCTATGTGATTTGTTAGACTGAGTTCTAAGACCTTGGCCAGGGCAGTAATATAAAGTGAAAAAAGAGTTTTCCACTATCGAACTCAAGTCAACATAAATCTTGATATATGACAGACGATGGGGTTTGACGAGTTGTCCATGACCTCCGTCCTGTAGGGATCCACGATAGTAGGACTGTATCACACGTTAACTGCACCTAGAGGTTCATCTTTCTATTCTACTGGGTAGCCACTACATACTGCTAGGTGTCATTGGTAGATGGTGGGACTCACAGGGATTATCTCGATGATCGATAAATCCTAATGAGTTGAGTTGGAATCGTTCCAACCCATTGAAAGGAGTTTTCAATGATATAGTGATAGAGATCACAATATATCTCACTACCAGTCAGAATAGAACCTATGGGGTCACACACACTAGAAGTATTGACCAATCCGATGGTTGAAAAGTGATTATGAATCACAAGTAATCAATTTGATTGATAAGAAGTTGAAGAAGGAACAAAGGGAATTAATTAATTGGACTTAAAACAAGAGTCCTACTTCGGGTAGGATTCCTAGAGTCCTAATTGGATTAGGACTGGGAATCCTAGTTGGAGTAGGACTGGGATTCCTACTTGGAAAAGGATTCTTGCAATCCTAATGAGATTAGGAGTTTTGAATCAAAATTGGATTCCTACTTGGAGTAGGATTCCTAGAGTCCTAATCGGATTAGGACTTCGGATTCAAATAGAGTCCTAATTGGATTAGGACTAAAATTAAATATGTCCTAATTTGGATTAGGGTTTCTTAAGTCACAATTAATTATTAATCTAATGAATCAATAAGACTCCTAATTGGATTAGGATTGAAGAGTTCAATTGAGTCAAAATTGATTTAAGTTCTAATTGGATTAGGACTTACCTAGATTGGATCCTAATATGTTCACCGTTGGGCTAAGCCTAATTGGATTAGGGCTTGACCACATTAGGGCATTTCAAACCCTACTTAATGTGGATTAGGGTTAACCATGAGGAGGGGAATATGCCCCTCCCTTTTCCATGTGGAGAAGGGAGAAGAGAAAGGTAATTACTCTAGGGCTCCTAGATTGTAGGAGCCCTAGATGGTTATAAAAAGGGGCAAAGGGGGCCGGCGCCCTAGATGAGCTCTTCCTCTCCTCTTCCAAGCCGTGGCCACCCCTCTCCCTTCCTTGGTTCAGCCGCCATCAGCAAAGGGAAAAAGAAGAGGAGGCGTCTCCCTCCTCTTGGTCTTCTTCCTTGGCTCCAACGCAGGGAGAAAAAGGAAGGCTGCAAGGGGCTTCGTTCTTCTTTCTCTTCTTCATCCTTCTTCTTCCTCCTCTCAAGCACAATCAAGGGTTGATTGAAAGAGAGAAAATCAGCCATCAAAAGAAGTCTTTGCAAGGGAGCTAGCACCCCGGGAAGACAAGAGAGCTTTGATCGGATCACTGCTTCGTGTGGATACCCGTAGAGGCCGGGCACTTGAACGGCTTCAAGCGAACCTTCATCCTAGACCACGAACTTCAGTTTGCGGTGATCATCTACCCGCACAAGGTGAAGTTCTGATCTTCTAAATGCATTTAAAAGTTTTAATTCTTATCTAACTACGAACGGTTCATGAAACAACGTTCATGCGATGAACGTCGATCCCGCTTATGCCGATTCCGCTGCCATCTGATTTTTTTTGAAATATCAGCGGCATGGGCGGGTTCCCAACAATATCTTGCCTCGCATGAGATAGTGATAGCATCATTAAATATAACACTGTACATTCCTTGCACTCCTTGATAACCAGGAAGTTTACAATTCAAAGACAAATATCTGTAAATGCCTAATTCTCATAGCATGTGAAAAATGCTTCTATATATTATTTGAAGACTTTAAGTAGCATATATTAATGGTCTCCTTATTACTTTCGTAGGGAGAACGACCATTATGCTTGTTCTTTTTCTGTTTCAGTTAGAATTTCATTTTCTAGACTTCGTCAAATGAAAATTTCTTACTTCCTTTGTGCTTTCAACTTCAAGAAAGGTGATACGTATGGTGTACGCATCACACCTTGTATGACAAATGTTGCCCAAGATAACAACCCAAGGGAGGGGGGGGGGGTTGAATTAGGTTTTTCAAAACTTTTTGCAAACTTAATCAATGACTAAGTAAAACACAAGTATGCACAGCGAAATAAATGCTAAAGATAAGTGCAGAAAATAAGAACAAGCATAAACAAATCAAATACCAAGATTTTATAGTGGTTCGGTGCCAACCCTACATTTACGTCTCTTCCTTAAGGCTTCCTCCTTAGAAATTTCGTTATAACTTATAAACAAGAATACAACTCAGTTATTTTTCGAGCTCCCAACCAAACCCATTTGCTTTTTTCTGGCAATCAACCAAAACCAAGCTATTTTGTTAGCAAAACTAAACTAACATCGAGTTCCAACCCTTGGGAACTCTTTGTTGATTTCCAAGATCAGCAAAACTTAGTCGATCTTTTAGGACAATCAACCACAACCTTACAAGCCAGCTGATTTTCATGGTGTCAGCCATACCAAAAACTCCATACGAGATTTTCTAATTTGATGTACTAAATAAAGATAGAAAAATACATACACAATGGCCTTTATAAATGTTGGATTTTCTCGTTGTAGCTCATGCTTGATTTGCTCTAAATGATGGAATCTTCGTGAGTAGAATTCAGCTCTTGATCTTGTGATGAAATTCAATGATTGGCCGTTGAAGCTCTCTCTCTATAGATTTTTGGAAGCTCGCTCTAAAGTAGAAGGAGGCTTTGAATAGTCACTTCTCAAATTGATCCTCAAGTTGAAACCCAAGAAGTGGTGTTCACCTGTATTCTTTTTTTTTACCTCATCCACTCAATCTCCTTAATCCATCATCTTCTCTAATCCAATTTGAAAGTATTTATAGCCTAAAAAGTTGTTGGAGAGCCATTTCTAGCTATTGGAGAGGAGAAATTAGCCATTGCGAGTGAATATGACCATTCTGGTTTTACAAACTAGCCATTATTGTTGTTAGGCGCAAATAGCCGACTCAAATTCTTCAAAGATTAACTCGTAATCTTTAGGAGTTGACTCGAATTCTTTAGAGGTTGACTCGTAAAAGAGCTGTCTTTGACTGCTTTCTATTTTTTGTCTATGACCATTCATGGGTCGACTCGTTTGCGCTAGGGTTAACTTGTGATTTTTAGGAGTCAACTTGAGATAGTTCGGGATCGACTTGTCCATTACAGAAACTCCCAAAACTATTCAAAAAAACTTCTCCGTGCTTCTCTAATCTTTCAACCTCATTGAGGTCCCTATGAAACAAATTTAACTTCTCCAAAAATATAAAATCATCAGTATTATATATAAATATTTTGTTCTCATCAACATCAATCTGTTGGGTCAACAATCTCTCCCTTTGATGATGAAACTTTGGGTATATGCAAAATAAAGCATATTATGCTTTTAGGATTTGTGCACAATTAATTCATTTATGTAAAATATGAAGTAAATAAATATATGCCTTAAGAACATACTTCATGAATGGTTCATAATATATTCTGATTAACCCAAGCTAATATATATTCAATTAAGCATATACTCAATCTACTCTCTCCCCCTTTTTGACAGCATGAAAAAATTGCATTCTAAAATTTATCAAGTATTAAGTAAATTATAGCAACTTAAAACTTATTTCAATCATTATTCAAGGGAATTGAAGAGCTCACAGATGAAAAAACAGACTCAGAGCTTTTGATCATTCAACTTTGATGTATCAAACCACTTGGGTTTCAAGAGTTTCAAAAAATTCAAATTTACCAATAGTTAACTTTCTCTCTCCCTCTTTTGTCATTAAATTAGAGCCATTTAAGATCAATTTTAATGGTGCTAAAAATATCAAATATTAGAGTTGCAATTTGGTTCATGATTGAAGCACATGATATATCAACCAAATAGCAAGCTTCAAGGAGTATGGGAATAAATTTTAGATTTAAATTTCAGATGAGGCTTATTGAAGAGAAATTAGATCATTTTTATTTCTTTATATGTTTAGCATTCTTTCTCTCTTTTTTGTAGAAGTCTTTCATTTATGCTATTAAGTTTTATATGATCTCTCCCCCCTTAAGTTTTCTTTCTCTCCCTCAATTAATCATTATTTTTAACATTTTAGGGTTTGTAAAAAGTTTTTAATGAATCTTTTAGATTAATAATTTGAGATATATACTTTCTAAGCATTGCTGCTTATCTTAAGTCATTAAGATTTTGAGTATCAGAATATAGAGAACAAATATTTCAAAGTATCAGATCATATTAATTTTAAAGATATGAGAACTTTATAGAACCAAAATCAAATAAGGACCTAATATTGATGAGTTTCGGCAAGTATCAGTGCATTATAACATGTATCAAAGCATTAAGTACAAGTATCATAGAATTAAAGCATGTAAGGCAACAAAAAGAGATTCATCAAAATCAATCCACTATTTCAGTTCTACCTTATTTACAGATTTGGAATTATTTTGGTTCCAATTCAAGTTAAATTATGTTTGTTTCAGATAAGCAAGGTTATAATCTAATTTTCAGCTTTTATAATGATTTCATGTTTAAATCAAAATATCCTAATATTGATTTATGTTTGGTTAGGAAATCAAATTTTAGATTTGGGTATCCAAATTTTTTAGATCCTTGTTGACTAGTAATTATTGATCCTTTTAGGAACCAAGATTTTCTTATTTAGTAGTATTGTTTTTTAGTGGACGAGAATGTGTCATGTGTCCCTTTCTTCCACAGTAATTATATTTTATAAATAAGTGATTAGAGTTAGTTACTTTGATGTCTAATTTCTACTCTCTATGTATGAAGTTTGAAAGCTTGGTATTTAAGTCTTCTACTTTTAATTTCAGATCATTATTCTCAATAGTTAATTGATTTTTTTCATTTGAAATTTGTTTTATTTTTAGATAGTTTGGAGTTTGTTTTCGTAAGTTCTCTATTTTTCCAATTGTTTTAACACAAAAAGGAGACCTTCAAAAGTATTTTACAATTCATCGAATGTAAAATCAGAATGGGGTTCAGGTTTTATCTTATCTTCTTATGCCGTAAAACACAAGTTGTTTACCTTTATTTCTTCTTCTTTGAAGCTGAATTCTTCACTGTCGCTCTAAGTTTTCTTTTTTTTTGTTTTTTGCTTGGCTCCCCCTTAGCGGAAGCTTTCTTTCCTTTCATCTCTTTTTTCTTTCTTTGTTTATTTTCCCCTTAGCTGAAGGTTCACTTCTTTCTTCTAGATTCTTCTTCTTCTTCTTAATCTTCAAGAAGTCCTTGAATTTTCTGGTGATTAAGGATAAATCCTCATTTTTAGCACTAGATTCCACAAGTGTTGTGCTAGCTTCCTGATTGAGGGACTTGAAAGCTAAGATTTTGTTTTCTTGATTGCTATCCTCTTCTTGGTTCATCATGCTCAGCTCATGGGTCATGAGGGAACCCAAGAACTTCTCCAAGGATAGCTCATTTAGATTCTTTGCCTTTTGAATAGCTATCATTTTCATTTCTCAAGATGTAGGCCAAGATCGAAGAATCTGCTTTACAAGATCAACATTAGTATATGATTTTTCTAAAGTTTTCAAATCATTAATAATATTTGAAAATCTTTAAAATATTTCAGAAATAGATTCAACATTAAACATTTCATAATTTTGTGTTAGCATATTAATTTTTTATTCTTTTACACTATTAATTCCTTCATAGATTATTTCCAATTTATCTCAGATTTTCATAGCAGAAGAGCATGTAGAAATTTTATTAAATTTATTTTTATTAAGAGCACGATAAAGTATCTTCATTGCTTTAGCATTTAGTTGAGCTAATTTCTTTTCGTTATTTTTACTTTCATGTTTGAAAATCTAAATTCTGTTTATAGTTTTAGTGGGTGTGTGTGGACCATGTACTATGATATTCTATAAATCATAGTTTTGTGCTTGAATAAAATTTTTGATTCTACCCTTCCAATAAACATAATCAAATCTGCTAAAAAGAGAAAACCTAATAAAGGAGTGTCCTTCAACAAAAGACATTTTAAGAATTGCCATATGGATCTTGAGCTCTTAGACAGTTATGTCTTTAAAAGATATAAGAGAACCTGCTTCGATACCAATTGTTTCTCAAAATGACAGCCCAAGAGGGAGGAGGGGGTGAATTGGGTTTTACAAAACCTTTTACAAACTTAAACAATGATTAAGTAAAACACAAGTATACACAGCAAAATAAATGCTGAAGATAAGTACAAAAAATAAGAACAAGCACAAACAACTCAAACACCAAGATTTTGTGACTAACTTGCTTGAAACCCCTCGAGGTAATGATGTTGTGTCCGGCCCTGAACTCGGAGTGCGACAAACGCCGCATGCCTATACGGAGGACTGTACAGGCAAGCAAGGCTACATATCATATCAAAGCAATAACAAATTCATTTAATTAATAATTTATTGCATTCATTCAGACAATAATTTTAATGTAGCATGCGCTAACATAAATCAAATAATATAACTAGTCTAACTAAAATACCAATAACTGAAAGAATCTTCAAAAAAATTAGGATACTTCCTAAGTCTCGAGCAATCATGAGTCTATGTATCTAGATTTGGGAAATAGAGAAATATAGTAATGAACTATATTAGCCCAGTAAGCAATATAATACCCGAGAGTGGGGCCAAAGCATACCAAATATTTAATTAAAATACAAAGTAATGACGAAAAAATAATCAATAAATATATTTTTTTAAAAAATAATTATTGTTTCCATAAAACTGATACTAGAATTTCAACATCAATAGGTTATGGTCACGTAACCTTGTGGCATGGGTCGCACAAAGTGCCAAAAACTACTACTGTTAACCACCGATGGTACATAACGGTGTTCAAATACTACTATTCTAATCACCGATGGTGCGGTATCGAAACCAGTTTCTTACAGATTATAAGTCAACAAGGCCAACAAATAATTCTTATTGGCGAAGCCAAATCATAGCCCTGCTGAGAATACATACATACAAAACAGTTTTATCATAACTTTTCCAATCACAATTTGCAGATTTCATAGTATATAATATAATTTTTAAAACTGATTATTAACATGCCTGACCCGTTTAACTAAGTACAAAGCATATATCAAAATTTAATCAACTAATAATTATTTTACCAAATAATTTGAAAAACACATTTTGAAGCATTAGGTTACTTACCTATTTTTGCTTTAAATCCCACTTTAGACAAATGTGTCAGATACAACTGTTTAATATCATTAAAATTTTATTAATTTTAATATTTTTCAAGAAGTCAAATTAAATTAAACACTATTGTCTCATGCCTTGGATCAGGTTGGTCGGGTGACAGTGCTCGACTACGTAGGTCAGTCCGAGCTAGAAGGATATAATGGGTCAAGTAAAGATCAAAAGTGTTCAAATCTAACTGGGGCTAAAGTAATGGCACATGTTTACTACCGAAGTACCAGGGCGGTTCATGGTCTCCAAATAGGGTCAACTTGGATCTGAGCAACAAGAAGAATAAGACCTATGCTAGGTTCCCCAAGCATGTCTACATCTCAGCTCGGGTTTGGATTTGGTTTGATCCTGGTCTTCAGCTAAGTTCGAGTGGTTCGGATCGACCATCAGGAGAAAGATCTAGATCTAGTCAGAATGTGGGCTTGCTTAGAGAGGGAAAGAGATACACGATCTAAGGCTAGTTGAGCATTTGGGCCTGATACACTTAGTTTCGGGCCTAATCCACTTGGGTAGGTCCATTCAGAGGCTTAGTCTATTCAGTTTGGTTTGACCAAAATAAGACAAGCGAGATTTGGCCTGGGTTGATCTGGATCAATCAATGTATATAGTCCATGAGTGAAGTAGAAAGAGAGAAAGGGTGTTTGTCTTCTCTCTCTTTATTTTTATTTTTGGTTCAAAATTAACGGACTCGGCCCACATGGATATATAGGGTTCACAATGGATGAATAGGGCCTAACAAGGCTCAAAAGGAATACAGCCCACAATGGATGAACATGGCCCAAAACAAATACGACTATGATGGATGAAAAGGGCCCAATAAGGCCCAAAAGGAATACGACCCACAATGGGTGAACCGGGCTCAAAATGAATACGACCCATAATGAATGAATAGGGCCTAACAAGGCTAAAAAGGAATATAGCCCACAATGGGTCAATAGTGAAAGAGTAGATGCCCTATAAGCCAATCATTTGATGGGTTTCTCTTTGTAATCCTCCAAATCATGTACTTTGACACTCGATATATATCAATAAAGGCATTGTGTTTCATCATTTGCTGCTTATCTATTTTATTATTGGATGATGAACCCCATAAATTAGGACATTGGTTTTAGGGTTATGATGAGATCATACCAGTGAGACCTAAAATCCTAAAATCCTAATTTAGAATATTCTCAGTCAAATTGGTATATTGAGTCGGGGATCAATATTACCGAAAAGACTGGCACATCTTATGTATGCTCAATGTAGAGGGTGATTGATCTCACAATCACTTGTGTGAGACACTAATACAAAGATGTGGGTGCTCATTAGAGGAATGAGTTCACTGAAATGACCAGCCATGAGAACATCTTATGGATTCTTACTTAATTATCAAAAGATGGTTCTCATAGTGGGAGTTGTGCAAGTGATCCTTAGACCTGAGATCACCATGGTACCTTGTGCACTTGAAGCTATGTTTTGGTTTACCCTCATTCACGACATTGCGTTGTGTACGGGGTATTCTGGATATGGTGGATTTTGTACGAAGGTTGTGAGTAGGTCAACAAGGAATCAGTCACTTCTAGTAAGAGAAGGTAACATCCTACTTACTCTAATCTTATGATGATTCAAGAAGCCTTTGATCAAAGCAAAATGAATATTAGAAAGAGTTTCTAATGTTTTATTGTTTGAATTATCATATAAAAGATTGAGAGAGACATGAATAAGTGATTGAGTTTAATATTGATCCATACTCGAGCACTTATTCAGGATGTAGTATGACTGAGGAATTGAATTGCACAGTAACTTTCCACTGAAGGGTATGTTTGGATTTGTCCAATACATTCCTCATCTTTCGGGTAGACATGATACGTTGCTAGACGTCAATCATGTCTTGTGGGTTGATCGGATCAAAGAGTTTGATTAGATCAAAGCATCAGAAAGGTTCTGATTGCTAAGTCAGGTTTAGCACTAAATTGAACCTAAATTGGATTAGAGGTATTCTAATCAGGTTAGGTCAACTTGCACCTGCACCTACTGCTGGCTAAGATAAGGAACCCAATGGGTCACACACAAGGAAATTGATCAAGGGTCTAATTGGATTAGATCATGTTTGCAAGATGAACATGCTAGCACGTGTTGCAAACCCTAGCTCCTGATTCAAATTAAATTCGAATATGATTCTTAGATTAGGTTGATCTAATATGATTAGATCATGACCTAATATGGGTTAGCCAAGAGTTGAAACCCATTTGGCTTTAATTAGACCTAATTTGATTAGGTTTAATGTTTTCTTTAAGTTGGTTAAACCCAATTGGATTGGGTTTGATAGGGCCTTCACTTCTGGACCATTGGATCGCTTCCTGGATGAAGGATCTGGTCCACTGGTTGGCGCCTTCATCTGGACCATTGGATGGCTTCCTGGATGAAGGATCTGGTCCACTGGTTAGCGCCTGAATCTGGACCACTGGATGGCTCTCTGGATGAAAGATCTGGACCGTTGCTCAGCGCCTGAATCTGGACCACTGGATGGCTCTCTAGATGAAAGATCTGGACCGTTGCTCAGCGCCTGAATCTGGACCATCGGTGATGGCATCTTGCTTCTGGACCATTGGATGGCACCCTGGATGATGATGCCCTGATCTGGACCATTAGATGGCGCCTAGATCTGGACCATTGGCTTTGGTTCACTGCATTTGGGCCGTTGGATCATCAGGATTTAAGAGGGAGATGTGAGAAAGAAGTTGATACACCCTTCTCCTTAGCACCCCATCATGATGGGATGCATCTCTTGGCACATGCCTCATCATGATGAGGTGTGTGGATGGGATGCATCCCTTTATGATGCATCCCTCCATCTCTTATAAATAAGGAGGTGCCTTGGGGTTCTAAAGATCATCCAAGAAAAAGCCTCTCCTTCTCTCTCCCTTATCCCTTCTTTCTTACAAGCCTCTCTCTTTTGTCCTAACCCAAGACAAGAGGGTCTTCTTTAGGACAAAAAGGCTAGTGAATGTTTTAGAGGTAGAAAGGAAGAAGGAAGTGAAGAAAAATCAGCCAATTAAATCCTTTGGAAGGATTGAACAATTAGAATCAAGTTTTGGTGGAGCTAGAGTCTTGAACCCATTCCTGTGTGGATCAACATCGGAGGGTGAACATTTGGGCACCTTAGGACATCTTCAGATATATTGGATATAGCGTGATAGGTATTCTTCTATACCAAGATTATATTTTCTACATTATTTGGTTATACTATTAAGGCGATCTTGGCTTATTAGGGTTTCATATAATGGGTTTTATAAGAAAATTTTATAATTCCGTATCTTCCGCTGCGCCCTAGGGCACTGGAAAACCCTAACAGTGGTATCAGAGCCACCCTTAATCAGTTTAACCAAATGATAATACATGCTATTATCTTGATGCTATGAGATAGCTAGGTTGTTTGTATGCATGATTAGTTTATACTATGAGATAGTGTTATATTTATGTTGTAGCACAGTATAATTGCTAGTACTAAATTATAGAATGTGCAATGAGACCAATATAGTAGTATGAAAACTTTGGGCTGACCCATTCTGGAACAATCGACTCAGTTGGTGTCTAGGAAGGAAGCCACAGGTGGTTACTTAATTAGGACCTCACTCTCTGAGTGAGGGGTGCCTCCCACCTGCTTTCCTGGCCAATTATTTGATTGTCTTTTATGGTTGAGCTTAATGTTAGTAAGATACTACTATTTGAAAGCCCTCACTAAATTCATAATTAAGTCGTAATGTTAATTGCTTTAAGCTGAGCCATTCTGAATCAATTGACTAAGTTGGTGTCTAGGAAAGAGGCTACAGGTGGTTATTTAATTAGGACCTTACTAAGTAAGGAGAGCCTCCCATCTGCTTACCTGGCCAACTATTTGATTGACCTCTATGGAAAAGCTAATTGCTGATATAACACTATAAAGGTCCTTCCTTCATGCTTAGATATTATTATGTCAATATCTACGCTAGCTTGTTGTGATTTCCACAAGGCTAGTATTAGGGATTGATATTGTAATATCTTGGTGCATATGATGCATATGGCATATTTTAATATGTTGCCTTGTTGTGATTCCCACAAGGGCAGCATTATTCAAATATGACTATATAAAAATGAAGGGTTTGACTTAACTAGACACAATAGTTTGTTGTGATTCCCACAAGACTATATGTGTGCTAGAGGACAGAATAAAGTTGGGGATTGCATGGGATGCAATTGGAAAGAGTTTCCTACCTTTGAACTTATAAGGGCTTGTTGTGATTCCCACAAGGTCTTTTATAAGGAATTTGGATCTCAACCCCACTAAGAAAATTAGTATTTTCTCGTTCATCATACTTGAGGGTTATGATATTCGATAAAAATAGTGGGAGTAACAATTAGATAAAAGTCCTTGTCTGATTGAATACATGTCATCATGATTGGTCTGCTTATATTAGTGTTCTTTGTAATTATAGATTAATTCTGCAAAAATGGCATCTTCACTCTCACTTAGAGGTATCTTAGATACAAACAAATTGACTGGTCCCAACTATGTGGATTGGTTGAGGAATTTAAAGATTGTTCTCACACAAGAAAAACTTTCCTACATTCTTGAAACCCCTGACCTAGGGTCAGCAGGGGAAGATGCAACTGAGGAGGAATTGGCCACATATCGTATGTGGAAAAATGACAGTTTGACTGTCAAATGTATCATGCTTGCTTCTATGAATAATGAATTGCAGAGGCAGCATGATAGCATGGATACTCACTCCATACTCCTTAACTTAAAGGAGTTATATGGTGAGCAGAGTAGAACTGCTAGATATGAGATATCTAAACAGTTGTTCCGTGCTAGAATGATCGAGGGATCGTCTGTGCAAGACCACTGTTTAAAGGTTATAGACTTAATCACTCGATTAAGTCAACTTGGTTTCGCTATGGACAGTGAGCTCAGTCAGGATTTGATCCTGCAATCACTACCCGACTCATTCTCGCAGTTTGTCGTGAATTATCACATGAACAAACTGAATTCCTCCCTGCCTGAGCTTCTAAATATGCTGAAAACAGCAGAGTCTCACATCAAGAAGGACAAGGGTCCGATCCTTCTTGTTGGTGAGAGCTCAAAGAAGAAGTCGGGCAATAAGGGTTCAAAGAAAAAACTAAACCCTAAGAGTCACATCAAAAAGAAGAAGGGAAAGAAAATCTCTAGACACGGTACCTATTTCCACTGTGGAAGACGGGGCATTGGAAAAGGAACTGCAAGAGCTTTCTTGCAAGTGTGAAGCCTGATGTAAGTGTTGCATCAAAAGGTATGTTTTTATTACATGCCAATATAATATTAAGTTCTTCTGATTCTAATTCATGGGTATTGGATACCGGTTGTGGTTCTCATATATGCAAATCTTTGCATGGACTGCAGAAAATTAGAAGACTGAAGAAAGGTGACTTCGAGCTATATGGCGCTGGAGGAGAATCCATCCAGGCTGAAGCTGTTGGCACCTACATACTGGAGCTACCCTCCGAAAAGTTCTTGAAGCTAGAAGACTGTTATTTTATACCAAAAATCATTAGAAATGTAATTTCAATTCTTTTGTTGCTTAAGAAAGGATTCGAAATAAATGGAAAGAGCAATGGTTGCTCTATTTCTTTACCTAATGAGTATTATTGTCATGGCACTATGGAAAATGGTCTTTTAGTATTATGTCTTAATAATGTTATGTTTCATATTGGCAAAGATAATAAAAGAAAAAGAGAAAATATTAATAATACCCTCCTCTGGCATTACCGATTAGGTCATATTAGTGAGACAAGGTTACATAACTTGTACAAAGATAAATTCTTTGACCCTTATGATTTTGAATCATTAGGAACTTGTGAATCTTGTCTTATGGGTAAAATGACCAAGTCTCCATTCTCGGGACATGGAGAAAGGGCAAGTGAGTTGTTAGAACTCGTACACACTGATGTGTGCGGTCCTATGTCAACTCAAGCTAGAGATGGATACTCTTACTTCATCACATTTACTGATGACTTATCAAGGTTCGGTTTTGTGTATCTAATGAAACATAAATCTGAAGCCTTTGATAAATTTAAAGAGTATCAAAGTATGGTCGAAAAACAAACTGGAAAGTGTATTAAAATCCTTCGATCTGATCGAGGAGGAGAATACCTTTCTAGTGAATTTTTAGACTATCTTAAATTAAAGGGTATACTTTCTGAATGGACACCTCCATATACGCCACAATTAAATGGTGTAGCTGAAAGAAGGAATCGTACCTTATTAGATATGGTACGGTCCATGATGTGCTTCACAAATCTTCCAATTTTCTTCTGGGGACATGCCCTAGAAACTGCTGCATTAGTATTAAATAGAGTACCATCTAAGTCTGTATCTAGCACTCCATATGAGATATGGAAAGGAAAGAAACCTAATCTTAAGTATCTTAAGATATGGGGTTGTCATGCTTATGTCAAAAGAAATTTTGGACATAAGCTAAGTGCTAGATCGGACAAATGTATATTTGTAGGTTATCCTAAAGACAGTTTAGGATATATCTTCTATAATCCTACCGAACAAAAGGTATTTGTTGCTAGGCATGCCACTTTCTTGAAAAAAGAGTTTTTTTTTAGAAAAGGGCAAGGATAGAAAAATTGAACTTGATGAAGTTCAAGACCTACAAGGTGAGACACATAATAATCCTCAACCAGATGTACCCATGGAAGAGGTGCAGCCACTACACACTACTCCTTTTCGAAGGTCAGAAAGAGTGCGAAATGCACCTGAGAGGTATGGATTTATCATTGAGAATGATGAAGCCCACATCGTTGATAACGATGACCCTCTGACCTATTCGGAAGCTGTCAAGAGTAGGGACTCTGAAAAATGGTTGGACGCCATGAAATCTGAGATAGATTCTATGTATACAAACCAAGTGTGGACTTTGGTTGATGCACCTGAGGGAGTGATTCCAATAGGGTGCAAATGGGTATACAAGAAGAAGATAGGAGCTGATGGCCAAGTAGAAACCTACAAGGCCAGGCTAGTGGCAAAAGGTTTCAGGCAAAAACAAGGCATTGATTATGATGAAACTTTTTTCGCCAGTAGCTATGCTCAAATCTATTCGAATTATGCTTGCTATAGCTGCATACTATGATTATGAGATCTGGCAGATGGATGTCAAAACCGCCTTCCTTAATGGTCACCTTGAGGAAGAGGTCTATATGACACAGCCAGAGGGATTTGTCTTAAGAGGGAGAGCAAATCAAGTATGTAGGCTTAAGAAATCCATTTATGGATTAAAGCAGGCATCTAGAAGTTGGAACATCCATTTTGACATGATAGTCAAAGAGTTTGGCTTCATTAAAAATATAGATGAACCTTGTGTGTACAAGAAGACTAGTGGGAGTGCTATTGTCTTCTTGATATTATATGTGGACGATATATTGGTCATTGGAAATGATGTTCCAATGATGCAATCGGTCAAGACTTGGCTATCAAAGAAATTTCCATGAAAGACTTGGGTGAAGCATCCTATATACTTGGTATAAGGATCTATAGAGATAGATCTAAAAGGATGCTAGGTTTGTCCCAGTCTAGGTATATTGATAATATGCTGAAGAGGTTCAACATGGATGGAAGTAAGAAAGGTTTCTTACCCATAGGACATGGCATACAACTCTCTAGGAAGATGTCTCCTAAGACATCTGAAGAGAGGAATAGAATGAGTTCTATTCCCTATGCTTCGGCAGTAGGGTCGATCATGTATGCTATGTTATGTACCAGGCCTGATGTAGCTTATGCCTTGGGTATGGTAAGTAGATTTCAGGCAGATTCCGGGGAGGATCATTGGAAAATTGTGAAAAGCATTCTCAAATACTTGAGAAGGACTAGAGATGTTTTTCTGATTTATGGAGGATCAGAATTGAAACTAGAAGGCTATTCAGATTCTAGCTTTCAATCTGATCCAGATGATAGCAAGTCAATCTCTGGATATATCTTCACTTTGAATGGTGGAGCTGTGAGTTGGAAAAGTTCCAAACAGCAAACTGTAGCTGACTCAACTACTGAGGCAGAATACATAGCTGTTAGTGAAGCTGCTAAGGAAGCAGTCTGGATGAAGAAGTTCATCACAGAGCTGGGTGTAGTTCCTGAGATTGCCGGACCAGTCCCAATTTATTGCGATAACACTGGAGCAGTTGCACAGGCTAAGGAACCAAGGTCTCATCATAGATCCAAGCACATTTTGAGACGCTTCCACCTTGTTCGAGAGATAATCGAAAGACAAGACGTCAAGATTGAACGAGTAGACACAAAGAACAATATAGCAGACCCATTTACTAAAGCTCTACCACAGCAGCAATTCAATCGTCACCTCGATTGTATGGGGTTAAAATATAAGGGCGATTGGCTTTAGTGCAAGTGGGAGATTGAAATAGTAGATGCCCTATAAGCCAATCATTTGATGGGTTTCTCTTTGTAATCCTCCAAATCATGTACTTTGACACTCGATATATATCAATAAAGGCATTGTGTTTCATCATTTGCTGCTTATCTATTTTATTATTGGATGATGAACCCTATAAATTAGGACATTGGTTTTAGGGTTATGATGAGATCATACCAGTGAGACCTAAAATCCTAAAATCCTAATTTAGAATATTCCCAGTCAAATTGGTATATTGAGTCGGGGATCAATATTACCAGAAAGACTGGCACATCTTATGTATGCTCAATGTAGAGGGTGATTGATCTCACAATCACTTGTGTGAGACACTAATACAAAGATGTAGGTGCTCATTAGAGGAATGAGTTCACTGAAATGACCAGCCATGAGAACATCTTATGGATTCTTACTTAATTATCAAAAGATGGTTCTCATAGTGGGAGTTGTGCAAGTGATCCTTAGACCTGAGATCACCATGGTACCTTGTGCACTTGAAGCTATGTTTTGGTTTACCCTCATTCACGATATTGCGTTGTGTACGGGGTATTCTGGATATGGTGGATTTTGTACGAAGGTTGTGAGTAGGTCAACAAGGAATCAGTCACTTCTAGTAAGAGAAGGTAACATCCTACTTACTCTAATCTTATGATGATTCAAGAAGCCTTTGATCAAAGCAAAATGAATATTAGAAAGAGTTTCTAATGTTTCATTGTTTGAATTATCATATAAAAGATTGAGAGAGACATGAATAAGTGATTGAGTTCGATATTGATCCATACTCGAGCACTTATTCAGGATGTAGTATGACTGAGGGATTGAATTGCACAGTAACTTTCCACTGAAGGGTATGTTTGGATTTGTCCAATACATTCCTCATCTTCCGAGTAGACATGATACGTTGCTAGACGTCAATCATGTCTTGTGGGTTGATCGGATCAAAGAGTTTGATTAGATCAAAGCATCAGAAAGGTTCTGATTGCTAAGTCAGGTTTAGCACTAAATTGAACCTAAATTGGATTAGAGGTATTCTAATCAGGTTAGGTCAACTTGCACCTGCACCTACTGCTGGCTAAGATAAGGAACCCAATGGGTCACACACAAGGGAATTGATCAAGGGTCTAATTGGATTAGATCATGTTTGCAAGATGAACATGCTAGCACGTGTTGCAAACCCTAGCTCCTGATTCAAATTAAATTCGAATATGATTCTTAGATTAGGTTGATCTAATATGATTAGATCATGACCTAATATGGGTTAGCCAAGAGTTGAAACCCATTTGGCTTTAATTAGACCTGATTTGATTAGGTTTAATATTTTCTTTAAGTTGGTTAAACCCAATTGGATTGGGTTTGATAGGGCCTTCACTTCTGGACCATTGGATCGCTTCCTGGATGAAGGATCTGGTCCACTGGTTGGCGCCTTCATCTGGACCATTGGATGGCTTCCTGGATGAAGGATCTGGTCCACTGGTTAGCGCCTGAATCTGGACCACTGGATGGCTCTCTGGATGAAAGATCTGGACCGTTGCTCAGCGCCTGAATCTGGACCACTGGATGGCTCTCTGGATGAAAGATCTGGACCGTTGCTCAGCGCCTGAATCTGGACCATCGGTGATGGCATCTTGCTTCTGGACCATTGGATGGCACCCTGGATGATGATGCCCTGATCTGGACCATTAGATGGCGCCTAGATCTGGACCATTGGCTTTGGTTCACTGCATTTGGGCCCTTGGATCATCAGGATTTAAGAGGGAGATGTGAGAAAGAAGTTGATACACCCTTCTCCTTAGCACCCCATCATGATGGGATGCATCTCTTGGCACATGCCTCATCATGATGAGGTGTGTGGATGGGATGCATCCCTTTATGATGCATCCCTCCATCTCTTATAAATAAGGAGGTGCCTTGGGGTTCTAAAGATCATCCAAGAAAAGGCCTCTCCTTCTCTCTCCCTTATCCCTTCTTTCTTACAAGCCTCTCTCTTTTGTCCTAACCCAAGACAAGAGGGTCTTCTTTAGGACAAAAAGGCTAGTGAATGTTTTAGAGGTAGAAAGGAAGAAGGAAGTGAAGAAAAATCAGCCAATTAAATCCTTTGGAAGGATTGAACAATTAGAATCAAGTTTTGGTGGAGCTAGAGTCTTGAACCCATTCTTGTGTGGATCAACATCGGAGGGTGAACATTTGGGCACCTTAGGACATCTTCAGATATATTGGATATAGCGTGATAGGTATTCTTCTATACCAAGATTATATTTTCTATATTATTTGGTTATACTATTAAGGCGATCTTGGCTTATTAGGGTTTCATATAATGGGTTTTATAAGAAAATTTTATAATTCCGTATCTTCCGCTGCGCCCTAGGGCACTGGAAAACCCTAACAAATAGAGCCTTATAGAGCCCAAGAGGAATACGGTCCACAACGGATGAATAGGGTCCAACATGACTCAAAAGGAGTACGGATCACAATGGGTGAATACGGCCCAACCGGGCACAAAATGGTCATGGACCAACAGGACCCAAAAGAGTTGTTTTCATCCCGATGCACTCACAAACAAGGAGTAAGGAGAAGAGAATGAAGAGAGAAAAACGGAAGAGGGAAGGAGAGGATCCGGCGGCGGCCGGCCTAGGCGGCCGCCAGCCAACCATCGGTGGCAGTAGTAGTCGATAGCTGCGGCGGCGGCCGACAAGAAGAGAGACACCGAGGACATTCTCGATTGGCGCAAAATAGGGAAATAGCTCAACAGAAGGAATAGAGAAGGGAGGGGAAACTCACCGGTGTGCGGCAGAGATGGAGGATTTCGGCCGTGACAGCTCGATTCGACGGTCAAGCGGCGGCTTTTGATGGCAAAGTGGATCTCAGAACAAGCGAAAATAGGAGAGAAAGATCTCGGGTGGTGGTCCTTGGCTGCGGCGGCAGACCGACCACCAAAGAAGGAGAAGAAGGAGGGAGGTGAGGGAGGAGAATGCTTGGCGGTGGATCAACCGCAGGGGGACGGGATTTTATAAGAGGGTTTCTAAATGGGATCGGCTCGTTCAGTGATGCGATTGTCATGGCAGTTGAGCAGGATCGACAACCGTTCAAGCGGCAATAAAGCTGCCACAGGGCTGCCGTAGATCCCGTCCCTGTTACGCTCGAGGAAGGCATAACAGAGGATCGCGATTGCGATCTTCTTTTCTGCCTTTTCTATCCAAATTGGATTGAAGTTGGTTGGGCCTGCCGACTTTAGTCCAATATGGCCCATTTCGGGCTGGTCTTACATTCTCTCCTCCTTAAGAAAATTTCGTCCTCGAAATTTGAAAAATCTAGGCATTCCAAATTTAGAAGATGTTCAGCTCATTGAGTACTATAAATCCAAGATCTCATTCTCCTCGATCAAAATTAGTGCGATAGGTAAATTAGGATCAATTATCAAAAATTTTATATAAACTAGCAAGATTAGCACTAGATAAGTGACTAACTAAAATTTAAGATTGAAATCATGATCTTGATGTAGGTTCACTCCAGCTCAGATTGGGATTGATTCATAACACGATCGATTAAAATTAATTGTATCTAGGATAGAAGTTGAAATAAAATGTATTCAATACAATTATTATGGTATGATCCAACAAAAGATAATGACGAACCTTAGAGTCAAATCATTATATGGTTAGGAATGTGATTCACAAAGTGAACATGTAATGATGGGCTTTAGACAACAATGTTCTATTTCCAAAAATGATTGACATCAAATCACAAGAGGAAGTCTGAGAAGGTAAGGTATTGATACCATGATTCAATATGTCACTAATCTACAAGAAATTGGCTTTGACACCGCACCACCGATGATTAGAATAGTGGTATTTTGACACCGTTGCCACCGGTGGTTAATAATAGTAGTTTTTGACACTTTGTGCGGCTCATGCCATTGAGTTACGTGGACATAGCCTATTGATTTTAGGATTACAGTACCAGTTTTTATGAAAGTGGTAATAAATTTTAAAAGAAAATATGTGTTATTGATGATTTAATTCCTAGTCAATATTTTATACTTTAATTAAATATTTGTTATGCTTTGATCTCACTCTAGGGTATTATGTTGCTTACTGGGCTGGTTTGCCTCATTATCATGTTTTCTCTATTTTCAGATCTAGATGCATGATTGTAAGAGACTGGGGAGTGCGTTAGATTTTTTAAAGATACCTTCAGTTGATAGCATTTTAGTCAGATTAGTTATAGTATTTAATTTGATTTATGTTATTAGTTAGCACATATTGACATATGTTACATTGGAACTTTGTAAGATTGATTTGAATAAATTATTAGTTAAATAGAATTTTAGGATTTATTGTTGCTTTGATATGATCTATAGCCTTGCATGCTTGTATGTCCCACCATACAGGTGTGTGGCATCTATTGCGTTCCATGTTTGGGGCATGACATATTTGGTCATATCATAGCTTAGGTTTAAGATTACTAGAGATCGTGATTGAAATAGTTATATTGGAGATTAACTTTTAAGATTCTAAGGGTCCGTCGAAAAGTTTGAAGAGAGGAAAAGGGAAGAGGGAAGGAGAGGATCCGACGGCGGCCGCCGGCCAACCATCGGTGGCAGTAGTAGTCGCTAGCTGCTGCGGCGGCCGACAAGAAGAGAGACACCGAGGACATTCTCGGTTGGCGCAAAATAGGGAAATAGCTCAACAGGAGGAATAGAGAAGGGAGGGGAAACTCACCGGTGTGCGGCAGAGATGGGGGATTTCAGCCATGACAGCTCGATTTGGCGGTCAAGCGGCAGCTTTCAATGGCGAAGTGGATCTCAGAACAAGCGAAAATAGGAGAGAAAGATCTCGGGTGGTGGTCCTTGGCTGCGGTGACACACCGACCACCAAAGAAGGAGGAGAAGGAGGGAGGTGAGGGAGGAGAATGCTCGGCGGTGGGTCAACCGCAGGGGGACGGGATTTTATAAGAGGGTTTCTAAATGGGATCGGCTCGTTCAGTGATGCGATTGTCATGGCAGTTGAGCGGGATCGACAGCCGTTCAAGCGGCCATAAAGCTGCCACAGGGCAGCCGTAGATCCCGTCCCTGTTACGCTCGAGGAAGGCATAATAGAGGATCACGATTGCGATCTTCTTTTCTGCCTTTTCTATCCAAATTGGATTGAAGTTGGTTGGGTCTGCCGACTTTAGTCCAATATGGCCCAATTCGGGCTGGTCTTACATTCTCTCCTCCTTAAGAAAATTTCGTCCTCGAAATTTGAAAAATCTAGGCATTCCAAATATAGAAGATGTTCAGCTCATTGAGTACTATAAATCCAAGATCTCATTATCCTCGATCAAAATTAGTGTGATAGGTAAATTTGGATCAATTATCAAAAATTTTATATAAACTAACAAGATTAGCACTAGATAAGTGACTAACTAAAATTTAAGATTGAAATCATGATGTTGATGTAGGCTCACTCCAGCTCAGATTGGGATTGATTCATAACACGATCGATTAAAATTAATTGTATCTAGGATAGAAGTTGAAATAAAATGGATTCAATACAATTATTATGGTATGATCCAACAAAAGATAATGACAAACCTTAGAGTCAAATCATTATATGGTTAGGAATGTGATTCACAAAGTGAACATGTAATGATGGGCTTTAGACAACAATGTTCTATTTCCAAAAATGATTGACATCAAATCACAAGAGCAAGTCTGAGAAGGTAAGGTATTGATACCATGATTCAATATGTCACTAATCTACAAGAAATTGGCTTTGGCACCGCACCACCGATGATTAGAATAGTGGTATTTTGACACCGTTGCCACCGGTGGTTAATAATAGTAGTTTTTGAAACTTTGTGCGACTCATGCTATTGAGTTACGTGGACATAGCCTATTGATTTTAGGATTACAGTACCAGTTTTTATGAAAGTGGTAATAAATTTTAAAAGAAAATATGTATTATTGATAATTTAATTCCCAGTCAATATTTTATACTTTAATTAAATATTTGTTATGCTTTGATCTCACTCTAGGGTATTATGTTGCTTACTGGGTTGGTTTGCCTCATTATCATGTTTTCTCTATTTTCAGATCTAGATGCATGATTGCAAGAGACTGGGGAGTGCGTTAGATTTTTTAAAGATACCTTCAGTTGATAGCATTTTAGTCAGATTAGTTATAGTATTTAATTTGATTTATGTTATTAGTTAGCACATATTGACATATGTTACATTGGAACTTTGTAAGATTGATTTGAATAAATTATTAGTTAAATAGAATTTTAGGATTTATTGTTGCTTTGATATGATCTATAGCCTTGCATGCTTGTATGTCCCACCATACAGGTGTGTGGCATCTATTGCGTTCCATGTTTGGGGCATGACATATTTGGTCTTATCATAGCTTAGGTTTAAGATTACTAGAGATCGTGATTGAAATAGTTATATTGGAGATTAACTTTTAAGATTCTTAGGGTCTGTCGAAAAGTTTGAAGAGAGGAAAAGGGAAGAGGGAAGGAGAGGATCCGGTGGCGGCCGCCGGCCAACCATCGGTGGCAGTAGTAGTCGCTAGCTGCTGCGGCGGCCGACAAGAAGAGAGACACCGAGGACATTCTCGGTTGGCGCAAAATAGGGAAATAGCTCAACAGGAGGAATAGAGAAGGGAGGGGAAACTCATCGGTGTGCGGCAGAGATGGGGGATTTCGGCCATGACAGCTCGATTTGGCGGTCAAGCGGCAGCTTTCAATGGCGAAGTGGATCTCAGAACAAGCGAAAATAGGAGAGAAAGATCTCGGGTGGTGGTCCTTGGCTGCGGCGACACACCGACCCCCAAAGAAGGAGGAGAAGGAGGTAGGTGAGGGAGGAGAATGCTCGGCGGTGGGTCAACCGCAGGGGGACGGGTTTTATAAGAGGGTTTCTAAATGGGATCGGCTCGTTCAGTGATGCGATTGTCATGGCAGTTGAGCGGGATCGACAGCCGTTCAAGCTGCCATTAAGCTGCCACAGGGCTGCCGTAGATCCCGTCCCTGTTACGCTCGAGGAAGGCATAGTAGAGGATCACGATTGCGATCTTCTTTTTTGCCTTTTCTATCCAAATTGGATTGAAGTTGGTTGGGTCTGCCGACTTTAGTCCAATATGGCCCAATTCGGGCTGGTATTACATTCTCTCCTCCTTAAGAAAATTTCGTCCTCGAAATTTGAAAAATCTAAGCATTCCAAATTTAGAAGATGTTCAGCTCATTGAGTACTATAAATCCAAGATCTCATTCTCCTCGATCAAAATTAGTGTGATCGGTAAATTTGGATCAATTATCAAAAATTTTATATAAACTAACAAGATTAGCACTAGATAAGAGACTAACTAAAATTTAAGATTGAAATCATGATGTTGATGTAGGTTCACTCCAGCTCAGATTGGGATTGATTCATAACACGATCGATTAAAATTAATTGTATCTAGGATAGAAGTTGAAATAAAATGGATTCAATACAATTATTATGGTATGATCCAACAAAAGATAATGACAAACCTTAGAGTCAAATCATTATATGGTTAGGAATGTGATTCACAAAGTGAACATGTAATGATGGGCTTTAGACAACAATGTTCTATTTCCAAAAATGATTGACATCAAATCACAAGAGCAAGTCTGAGAAGGTAAGGTATTGATACCATGATTCAATATGTCACTAATCTACAAGAAATTGGCTTTGACACCGCACCACCGATGATTAGAATAGTGGTATTTTGACATCGTTGCCACCGGTGATTAATAATAGTAGTTTTTGACACTTTGTGCGACTCATGCCACTGAGTTACGTGGACATAGCCTATTGATTTAGGATTATAGTACCAGTTTTTATGAAAGTGGTAATAAATTTTAAAAGAAAATATGTATTATTGATGATTTAAATCCCAGTCAATATTTTATACTTTAATTAAATATTTGTTATGCTTTGATCTCACTCTAGTGTATTATGTTGCTTACTGGGCTGGTTTACCTCATTATCATGTTTTCTCTATTTTCAGATCTAGATGCATGATTGCAAGAGACTGGGGAGTGCGTTAGATTTTTTAAAGATACCTTCAGTTGATAGCATTTTAGTCAGATTAGTTATAGTATTTAATTTGATTTATGTTATTAGTTAGCACATATTGACATATGTTACATTGGAACTTTGTAAGATTGATTTGAATAAATTATTAGTTAAATAGAATTTTAGGATTTATTGTTGCTTTGATATGATCTATAGCCTTGCATGCTTGTATATCCTACCATATAGGTGTGTGGCATCTATTGCGTTCCATGTTTGGGGCATGACATATTTGGTCGTATCATAGCTTAGGTTTAAGATTACTAGAGATCGTGTTTGAAATAGTTATATTGGAGATTAACTTTTAAGATTCTTAGGGTCCGTCGAAAAGTTTGAGAGATGGGTCGATGGGTCGAAATTAGGCAATGAGACAAATGCCTTTTTGTTATTGATAGATTTGTGTTATGTTATCTAAATTTTGAGATGTTTGAATCAAAATGCTAGCTAACTTTTCTTATAGCCATAGTTTGAATAAGCTGGTTGGAAATTCTCTCAGGGTAACAATTTGTATTTCTTGTTATGATTAACTAGATTTTGACTAAATTAAGTGAAGTAGTATTGGTCATGGAATATTATCGTGCTATATATGTGATTTTGGAAGTTCAACTTGATGAGGGTATTTTGATGTTACTTCTAGCTTGAAGTTAATTATTTTGGTGGCAAGTTAAGGTTCATTTATAAAATATTGTTTAAGGTTTGGGCTAGAAAATATTTTATGATATTCATTGAAATATTCTTCGAGGATTGAAATCTATATATAGATCATGCATGAAACTCCTATGTAGAAGAAAAATATATTTAGGATGAGACTCTAGAATTTTTCTTTAGCTTTACCTAAAATTTGAAATTTTAGATCTTTTCAAATTACAATGCAGATTGGTATTTTGTTCGCAAGTTATTTCATAAATTATGAGAAAGTGTGGTGGTTTGAATTATTTTATAATTGGTCAACAATATTAACTCTATGATTTGATGGTTTTCCTTGTTAAGGAGAATTTCCTTGTCAAAGAAAAGGAATAGTGTTTTGATTCTTGACTGATAAGGATATTATTGTGTTATCAATAGGATCTTCTATCTAGTATGTTAAAAAAAAGGGGCTATTACTAACAGGATGAAACAGTTAATAAATCTATGTTGTCTTCAGTAGATACTCTAAGTTAATGTATATTGGTCTCTTTGTTTCAGATAGTCTAGTGGATTTACAAAATCATGAATGTTTGCAATATTGCAAATAAAAATATTTCTCTTATTAGAGGAATTGATTTGAATGTAATATCATAGTGCTTATATCTTGGTGAAATTTTTTGTAAATCTTTGAACCAAATTATTACATTTTTGTGAAAAAAATTATAAATCAAGGCCATGGGTTGATCATGGATTCTGTATCACTATAGGAGAAATGCTAGTGGAATTTCATGAGAGGCCTCAATGAGTTTAATCTATAAGATAAGATTCGAAAAGGTTGAATATGCTTATGAGTGAGTTAATCTAGGATTAATTTGTTGGAGCATCAAATTAGTATTCTTAAAAGAGAGATCAATATCAAATTGTATAATGGACTTGTTAAGGGAATCTAGGGTTGGCTTAGCTCAAATTGGACCTAGAATATTATTACTTGATCATACAATGGTGCAAATATGGCAATTATCTCGAGGGTTAATCATGATCTAGTATGCTTAGAAAGTAAGGAAAAAATTTTGCTTGGGTATTATCAAAAAAAATGATGATGATCTGGGTCATTAAGAAATTTTGGAGAATATTGATCAAAGTTGCGCAGTAAAAGTACAGTGGAGTGAGTCATTTTAAACTGGTCAAAAATATTGATAGTATTTTGTAATATATTATGATCGAAAACTAGATTTTTTAATAACAAGGATTTTGTTAATAAGAGAAGGTGAATACTGTTGATTCTCAGGTTAATCAAGATATGACTATGTTATCTCTTTGATATGTTCTTCTATTATTGGTATGATAAAGAAAATTTTGAGCATTTCATGACTAGGAGGAGTTGATCATTAATTAAACATGATCTAAATTTTTAAGTATCCAAATAAGTCATGTGTTAGTTGTTCCCTCTTTATGATTTATAAATTTAAGTTAAATTTTAAGCCTTGTGACATATTGAATCATGGTATCAATACTATGCCTTCTCGGACTTGCTCTTAAAATATGATGCCAATCATTTTTGCTTGTTCGTCAACGACTTGGATATATACCGACTCTCCAATTTCGACCAGATTGCTACCGGAGATTTCTCGTCCATGACATAATACATCACGTTATCAGCCAGACAAAATCGTATATTTGAAACAGCCTTCGCCTCCAATTCCTTCCACTCTGCATCACCCATGTCATCGGGTTTCTTTCCATACAGGGCTTTCACCATACCCTGCAATACTAACAGATCTTTTACCCTTCTCTATCATAGCCTGAAATTTCTAGTTCCATCAAACTTTATCACATCGAACTTCGCAGAAGATATCCCTGCCATCTTATCTTTTTGCAAAAAAAAATAGAGAAAATTAAGATATGATGAAAAATAAAAATACCAAATAATGCTTCTTTTCTTAGGATCTATCCACGGACGGCCGCAGACGCGCGTTGGCCCCGGCACGGGTGCAGATGGTGCTCGTCAGAGATTCCTCTCGGATCTGATGCGTGCGGCGGTGGAGATGCGGCAGAAGTTCTCTCTTTCTAGCCGTAGATAGCGTCAGGGAAACGCTCCCTCCTCCTTGCCATGTTAAGTAGATTAAAATATGTATTTTTGATATTCTTGTAAATAAGTTAATTGGGACATATAATTTGTTTTGAATAATGGTTTTGAAAAATTTGACTAGGTAACTTATAAAAATTCGTTTGTATATATTCAACAT
Source organism: Phoenix dactylifera (assembly GCF_009389715.1). NCBI lineage: Eukaryota > Viridiplantae > Streptophyta > Magnoliopsida > Arecales > Arecaceae > Phoenix > Phoenix dactylifera. The sequence goes on from NW_024067796.1 coordinate 349,258, forward strand.
ATCTATGGTTTAGTCTTGCCAATGGGGATTATATATTGGCCTGGTTGATTTGGAACTTGAGAAACTAGTTTCAACACTGCACCACTTGTGATTAAAATAGTGGTATCTAGGCATTATTTGTTATTTTTTATCCACTATCTAACCCATGCCACTAGATTTTGAGGCCATAGCCAAATGTTGGATTTAGTATCAATTTATGAATAGTATACTTTTAAAAAAGAAAAGTATTATTCATTGATATTTAATAAGAATAGAATTTTCTCTAGTTAATGATATATTATTATGTTTGATTTGCTATATGTTAACATACTCTGACCCACTCTGAAGTGTTATGTTGCTTACTAGGTTGGTGTAGATCATTATTTTTTGTTTCTCTATTTTTTAGATTTTGATCCATGATTGATTGTGAGACTTAAGGGAACCCACTCGATTGTTGGAACCATTTAGTAAATCTTAATTTTCCAAGATTGAGATCATTTTATTATTGATTTGAAATTATTATGAAATGATTAGATTTATTTTTTAGATAGCTTTGCATGTCAGTTTGGTTCACTTTGTAGGTATGTGGTATATGTTATGTACTTAGTTTGGAGAGTGATGGAAACAATGGTATCAAAGCTTATATTTAAAATCACTAGGGGTTGTGATAGATCATGACAGAAATAGTGAAATGAGAGCTTAGGTTCAAGGATTCTTAGGACTAGTTACAAAGGTTTAGAGTTGGGTAGAAATTAGGATATGAGATAGCTCTGTTTGGTTTTTTGTTCATAATTTTGTGTAATTTTGTCCGAATATTATCATGATGCTTATTTTATTTTTGGTGAAATTAAAAACGCAACCCTGTTGTGTCCTTAGCCAAAGAGTAGATAGTTAATTGGACGTTCTTAGGGTGGAGTCCCTGTTAAACCAATGGATGAGATCCTGTAGGATTAGAAACACTTGAATTAGAATGTGGACTCTAGTATTCAATAAGAAGTGGCAGTTGATCAGTCAGCTGCAAATCCACCAATCTTGATCTATAGTTCCACAAGGGAACTTAACTTGGAATTAGGATTGAGTGCTTGAACTAATTTATGAGGTTATGGGGCTAGTACGTCAATAGAGAGCTACCTCAGCAGTCCCCACATCTAGTGCAATTGAATACTAGTCCATCTAAGTGTAGGAGTATAGTAAAGTTCAAGAAGATGGCTACTCTAGCCTCTAAGGGTACTACTAATCCGTATGAGATTGAGGCTTGGATTTATAAGATGGCGAAAGCTTTTAGGGCAATAGAGTGCACTGATAAGAAAAAGATTAGATTTGCTATTTATATGCTTCAAGATAGAGCTCACCATTGATGAAAGTCTGTGGAGCGTACACTGACTTCTGGTTATAGGCCAGTTACCTGACAATGATTTTGCACCATCCTCTATTCTAAGTATTTCCCATCTAGCTGGTTGAGGGAATTGGAAAGAGAATTCCTTGATTTGTCATTGGAAGGAATGATCGTGGATGAATATGAGGCCGACTTGATAGGCTATCTTGATTCGCTCCTACCCTAGTTGCTGATGATGAGTCTAGGATGAGAAGATTTGGCAAACGATCGAAACTATATATTCGAAGGGGTCTTGCTCTAGTGCACTTAGCAAATTGATGATCTAATAGACAAGGATAAGAACATGGAGATTATTTCAAAGGAAACCTAATACAAAGGAGAGAAGCAAAAGATAAGGGGTAGAGATTCTAATGCTCTCAGAGGTCAAGGTGGACAGCATTTTGGGAGAGCTACAAAATTTTGAGCAACTAAGGGCTCTCAATATTCATCTAGTTTATGTCAGGAGAAACAAGGGTTTTATGGTAGGATTAATCAATAGAATAAGCTTAAGCGTGATAAGTGCTAAATAATACATAAATTAATATCTTATTCATAGCACTTATCATTATTTTAATTCACATATTTTGTAAATTCAACTAAAAAATTGTGTTATCTTCATCATTGCATTATTAAAAATAATTCGATTTTGCTTGATTTTATTGGTCCATCTAATGTATGCAGGTCGAATCAAATTCATCTGGGATGACCCCTAAACCCAAATCGCATGCACCCCATGAATTGGATCTTTCCAACCAATTAGAGTCGACCCCAATTTTCATTTCTCAGCACGCGCCATCCCAAACAATTTATTTTCATAAATCCAGACAAGTCTTCCTCCTTCACTCCCCATGTATCCAAACTTCCCAATTTCCTTTTCAACACATGGCCACCCCAAGGTTCACTTGTCTTCTCCCGTGCTCCGTGCCTTATCCAAGCTACACTACCACAATTCCAATTGCAAGCCATCTCAGCCATTCATCTTGCTTCCACGTAATTCCTCCCACACATCACAGCCTCTTGGATTAACCCAACCAACCGTGACCGACCTCCCATCCGAAGAACAAGCCTTCCATGCCAATATTCCCCTGTTTCACATCCATTTGTAATCACACTCATCCCGACTACCTTCCACGTCTCCTCCCAGATTTTATCTTTCCATCATATCTTCATCCCAGCAACCACCGCTTATTCCATCTCCACGGGATAAACTCAAATCCCATCTTCCGGCTCAAATCTCCGGTTCCCAGCCAACTCCACGAATTCCCAGCTCCATCCTTGCGAGCTTCACGGCATCCAGCTTATCCCCTGCATCCAAGAGAATCCACCCTTCATCCCATTGTGATCCATCCTCACCCTGAGCCATATCCTCCTTCCGGATCACATCTCCAAGCATCTCAACATTCCGAGATCCTCCCAAACGAAACAAAGTTCTCCACATCTTCCTTTACTTCGGAATTAAGTTCCAGATTCGTCTAAGCTTCTTCCCTTCCGGATGAGAACCAAGCTAACCTTCTTCCGGATTAATCCCAAGATCCCAGCTGCCAGCCGCCCCCCTGCATCCACGAATGAGTTCCAAGCAAGCTTCATCTTATGGATCATATCCTCTGCTCCCCAACTTCCCAGCATTTGGATTAACAAATCATCCTTCTCGTCCGTGATCCACCTTCATCCCAATCTGGATTCCTTCTCAGCCACATCAAGTTAACAACAGCATCCTCATCCTCTTCCTCCGAGATCTTCTCACACACTCACAGTCGAATGATCCCAACTAGATTCCGCTAGTTCCCAGCCTTCCTATCATCATCCAAGCCTCATCCTCTTCTCCGAATAACATCCAAGATTTATCCCAGCTCCCCTGTTCCGGATCAACCTCATCCGCAAGCCATTCCAAGCTTCAACAGCATCACTCCACTGTTCGCATAGGATCCAGCTCCATTCTCCCACGGATAATCCTAGCATCCCAACCGTTCTTCTTCACAGAAATAAAACAGAGCATCTTCTCACGTTCACCATCCGCATGAATCTAGCTCACATCTCGTTCGTGATTCACTCATATCCCAGCAGTTCCAACGTCTTCCCATTCTCCAGCGTCCGGATGTTCCATGATTCAAACTTCCATAGCCAGCCTTTATCCCGTATCAAGCCGTTCACAGCTCTAAACCCTCTGTTACAGGCAAATCCAGCCATTCCCGAGCCTCTTCTCATTCCGGATTGATCCTATCATCCATAGGTTTAGGTGTTCATTCCGAAGCTAGATCCCATGATCTTCGGATCAAACTCTCTCACCTTCTTCCACGGATCCGGCTCACTCATCTCTCATCCTTATCCAAGCAATATCCCCTGCTTCAGTGGAACAGAGGCGAGTCTTCCCATCGTGAGCTTCCGCGTCTTCTCCATGGTTCATACTCATCTCCTCCTAACCTCCTTCGGAATCTACCCACTTGCCACCCTTCAATGGATCAGAACTCAACAGTCTGCGGATCCAGCCCACAGCTCAGCCTCCTCCAATGCCCGGATCGGCTCATGCTTTATCCACCCATTCGGAACAGCCACAAGGAAGAGAGAGAGAGATGGGCTGCCTATATAAGGGAGGACTTCTGATTAGAGGAAGGCATTCCCTCTTCCCCCACCGGGGGCTGCTCCCATCATCTCTCGGAGGCCAAATCCCACGGGAAGAAGAAGAATAAAGAGTGAGAGAATAGTTTGGGATATTGTGGGAAGAAAAGAGATGAAATGCTAAGGAAGTTCCCACCGAATCCAGTGCAGGGAGAAGACAGAGAAAGGAAGGAGATAGCCGTGATGGGAGTCCTCTACATCGCTGCTGTCGCCCACAAATCTATGGAAGGCTGATCTTCTCTCTAGGGCCGGATGCAGCCTTAACAAAGGGCCAAGGGTTTTATATTTTTGATTTCTATTCTTGGAGTTGTATAAATTTTATGTTGTTCTTAATGAATATTTTATTTCATCTCATATTTAATTTCTGTGATTTTAAATATGATGTTTATACAACTATTTTTCATGATCACTAAGTAAACATAAGATAGTCCATGCTTAGGGAAGATGCAGTGTCCTGCCACATTAGTTTAGGATAGACATTTCATGCCAACTGAAGATGGATTATTCCTAAATTACTTTTGTGAATTTCTATTTAAATGCTTATTAGGCTTGTAGTCAATTTGCATGTTAATCCAAGAATAAATTGAAATATAATTAACCCTTTTTCCGATGTTAGTGGTGAATTCCTTGCCCTAGGTTCTTTCAAACTGATATCATTTTAATTGCATTTTCTTTATTCAATTCCTTAGTTTAATTTTCTTCACCAACTCTTCCTTTTAAATATTTTTATTTTTAAGAAAACAACTATACCCCAATCACTGTGGTTCGATACCCGTAATCACTATCCTACCAGATACGTGCTATTGCGTGGTCTTTAAAGTTGACTATCAAAGCATGCCATGTGTGATGGCGTCCACAAGACCAAAAACTGTAGGTGTGTATTTGGAGCTCGCTTCAAGTGTGACCAGGAGGACCATAGATATCTATGAGTGCCCCAAAATATTTTAGGGTCTCAATCAGAAATAAGACGCCAAATAACTAAGACACAGCTAGTGCATGATTCTGTTGTTCGGATACCTATCGCTCAAGCTCAGGTATCTTAGACATCTTCTTAGGGGCAACAAAGTAGAGGGGAGGGAGGGTGGGGGGAGTCGCTGATAAGTGTTAAATAATGTATATATTTAACTATTTTACACAGCACTTATCATTATTTTCTTTGCACATATTTTAAATTTAACATAAGAAATGTATTCCCCTTCATCATTGCATTATTAAAAATAATTCGATTTTGCTTGATTTTATTGGTCCATCTAATGTATGCAGGTTGAATCAAATTTATCTGGGATGACCCCTAAACCCAAATCGCATGCACCCCATGAATCGGATCTTCCCAACCAATTAGAGTCGACCCCAATTTTCATTTCTCAGCACGTGCCATCCCAAACAATTTATTTTCATGAATCCAAACAAGTCTCTCTCCTTCACTCCCCACGTATCCAAACTTCCTAATTTCCTTTTCAACAAATGGCCACCCCAAGTTCACGTATTTTCTCCCATGTTCCGTGTCCTAGCCATATCTAAGCTACTCTACCGCAACTCCAACTGCAAGTCATCTCAGCCATTCATCACAGATCCACGACTCGTTCCATCCTTATCCCGTATTTAACTAAATTTCCATGCTTCCCACATCCACATTGCGCCCATGTCTTCGCAGTTCAAAGACATCCTCCCAGATTTCGTCCGCAATCATCCCACGATTTGGCTGTATCCCGTTCGAATCAAACACTCCATCCAAGCTTCACGGAACAGAGCATCCTCTCACGGGATAAACTCAACGTCCCAACTCATCTCCCCTTCATCCCGTGTGCATGCCATTAGGACCCAAGGAACAGATTCTGCATCCCCTGCATCCGCAACATCCCAAACTTCCACACATGGATCCCAACCTTCTTCTCATTCCAGATTGAATTTAGCTTTCCATCACCCACGGATAAGCCCAAATCCAGCACTCCATCCTATTATCCTTATCCTGTAATCACCCAGATCTCTCATCATCTCATCTGCATCTCCCCAACTTCTTCCGCTAGATCCCAGCAAGGATGAGCCTTCCGAACTCCCAGATTTCATCCAAGCATCCGTTCGAGCTCCCTTGTTTCATGCATCTTAATCTCCCGCGTGAATCCCAAACGTATCTCTCCCATGTCATGGCTTCTGATCCCTCTTCCCAGACTTTACGGAAACAAAACAGAGCAGTTTCCTTTCCTCCCGTATCCACAGATCACGCCTTCCACGGATAACTCCCAGCATCCTCATCTTCTTCCCGTTTCTTCCCAAGTTTATCCTCCCGAGATAGAGCCGAATCCTCTTCGCCCGGATTCGTTCTAGAGAGCTCCCAAACATCCGCAGCCAATCCCATTCAAATCAAGCATTCCATCCAGCCGCTTGCATCCTTATCCCTTCTTCGGAACAAATCCCAGCTCCCCTGTTCCCAGCGGAACAAATCTTACCATGTTCACGCATGCATTCCGAGTGCATCTAGACTCTTCCACATCCTTCCCAGCTGCCAGCCGAGTCCTAAGCACCCAGTTCCAGCATCCGTGGATAAGCTTCCAAGGATTAAGCCAAACGTGATCAGCTCCCAACGTCCGGATTGGATCTTCTCAAGAGACTCACCCACGTCCGCGGAACAGAGGCCGTTCCTCTCCCTTTATCTTCTCACTCGGAAGAATATATCTGGAGGTTGATAACAGAGGCTGTGAAAGCTATAAAAGGGAGTCAATGCAGGAAGGCTAGAGGCATTCTTCTTCCCCACCGGGGACCATCGCATCATCATCTCCTTCATCCTCTCACGCTGCACCATGCCTTCTTCCCCACCGAAGGAAGCCGGGTTGATCGGATGAAGCTTGGGTTTGGTTCCACATCTCCTCATAGGCCAAGTTCCCACGGGAAGAAGAAGAAATAAAAGGAGGGAGAGAAGTTTGGGTGTTTTGGGAATATTTCCCAAAGGAAGAAATAATGAAGGAAGGAATGGGAGCCCGCTGCTGTGCTGCTGCTGCCGTCCACCACTGCATGGAAGCCTAAACTCTTCACTAGGGCCAAATGGAGCCCTAACAAAGGGACACGGGTTTTATGTATTTAATTTTATATTCTTGAAGTTGTATGAATCCTCTTACTCTTAAATGAATATTTTTCCTGCATCTCATATTTAATCTCTATGATTTTAAATATAATGTTCGTACAACTATTTTTCATGATCACGGAGTAAGTATAAAGATCACCCATGCTTAGAGAAGATGCAGTGTCCCGCCACATTAGTATAGGGTAGACATTTCATGCCGACCAAAGATGGATGTTCCTAAATTACTTTTGTGAGATTTTTATTTGAATGCTTATTAGGCTTGTAGTCAATTTGCATGTTAATCCAAGAATAAATTAAAATATAATTAACCCTTGTTCCGATGTTAGTGGTGAATTCCTTGCCCTAGGTTTTTTCCAAACTGATATCATTTTAATTGTATTTCTTATTAAATTGCTTAGTTTAATAGTCTTCACAAATTTTTCTTTTCAAATATTTATTTTAAAAAGAAAAACAACTGTACCCCAATCCCTGTGGATCGATACCTGTAATCACTATTCTACCAGATACGTGCTATTGCGTGGTCTTTAAAGTTGACTATCAGTCGCGCACTTATGGATGTTGTCTATCTGTTAACTCAGTGGGATTTATAAGCATCCAACACCATGGAAGTCTATTATAAATCTAAAATTTTGAATCTTTTTAGTTTTAATGTAGAATAGTATTTTGATAAGAAATTATTTAGGGAACTCAAAGAATTTTCTAGATTGGATTAGAGTACATAGAGGAAGTATAATGGTTGAGTTATTCTGAAGTTAGTTAGAAATAATAACACCGACAATGAATGTTATGATGGAAGACTTAATTTCAACTTCCTAGTAAAGCCCTATAAGAGATACATTATAATTATTTTAGGTTTAGGGTATGTTAAATTTCATCCTCAAAATTTCATTAAGAAAAGGGGGAAGGATGTGATACCCGACCTATGATCGCAGCCAAGACAACTTGAATCTTGGGTCCACCTGTTTAAGCGGTGCCCCTTCATTCGAATAAACAAGAGAAACGTGCTTTGTTGAAAATAGAGCACACTCCTTTTTCTGCAGGCGTCCACCACTCTCACTCCCTCTCTTTCCTTCTCCCATCATGATTGCCCGCTGAGCCATGCTACTCTTCTTCCATGCCTCTTCCTTCTCTCATGTGCCAAGTTTTCTATTGCTCTCTCCCTCCCACTCGCCTCCCTCCTTAAATCGCTGCACTACGCTTCTCTTCCTATCATCCTTCTCCTTCTCCTCATCTTCTTTGTTGTCTCACCTTTTCCTTTTCCTTTTTGTCCTCGTCTCTCCCTATCATCTCTTCTTCCTCTTCCTCTTTTTTCTCTCTCTCCATTCCTTTCTTCCACCATTTTCTCTCTTTTTCCCCTTATCCCTCCATATGTGGGTGTGTGTAGAGATAGGTAAGAGGGTACCGTGTACTCTTTTACCCCTTTAACTCTCGTTTTTTTGTTCTCTCTTCTCTATTAATCTCTCTCTTTCCTCTCTATGCTAGCCTCAGAGGGGCTTCCACTATGTCACCTCCCCTCTTCTATTCGGTGACCAGAAATAGGGTTAGTGGCAATTTCCCTTGCTATAATCACTACAGTAAAAGGGGAAAAAGCTGATACTTTTTTTGGCCTTTACCGATGCTTTTAAGCGTTGGTAAAAACCATCCCGATGCTTTCCTAAGCGTCGGTAAAGCGTCGCCTATGCTACAGTGGAGAAAATATTTTACGACGCTTCCAGAAGCGTCAGAAATTAGCGACGCTTTACCGACGCTTTATAGCGTCGGTAAGTTGAGCGTAGCGACGCTTTAAAGCGTCGTTAGTTGCAACTTAGCGACGCTTTAAAGCGTCGGTAAATGTTCATTTTACGGACGCTTTAAAGCGTCGCGAATTGGTGTCTGTTCGGGATTTTAACAATGCTTTAAAGCGTCGTTAATTGGAATGTACCGACGCTTTAAAGCGTCGCTAATTGACATCCGTTGGTGCTTTTAACGTCGCTTTAAAGCGTCGTTAGCATATTATTTTTTTTAAAAAAATTAAATAAATTTTAAACTCTGTTTGCAAAATCAAAGCCACACACACTAAATGAGATATATACATCGCACAATCAAACATATTTATCTAAAAATTCATATTGTCAAATTACATTCATACTGTCAATTTAAGTTTACAATGTACTTCGAAAAGTATAAAAAAATACATACAAAACTCCAAAATAAATGCTTCAGGGGTCGATGGCATCACCATCTCTACGTGCAGATGAAGTATCAGGAACCTGTAATAAAAAAAACTTAAGAAGTTAAGAATACAAAAATTATTAAGCTCTTTAAAAAAAATATGATACTCTTGTTAAAGTTCAAGTAGATGTAGTAATTTACCTGAGGAGGGACAAACTGATGCAACAAAGATGTAATCTGATTAATCTGAGCCCTCAAAGATTGTATCTCTGACTGGTGGCTCTGTTTCAACTCTTGTATCTTTGCCTTCAGATCATTAACCTCTGCAGTGCTATTACTCTGTCTAGCATCTTGAGTATATCTACCCACTGCAGACAACTGAGTGGGGATAACTCCAACGCCATAACCCCTCACTCGACCATAACGCTCCGAGCCCATCAATTCGGTAAACACCTGAGCTTCAATACCTCTGGTGTTGCCGATTGAAGATGACTCTCCGATACGCTCTGAAATAAGGGATGTAGCTCTGTCCTATATCTCTCAAAAATAATCAAATTAATTTTTGAAAAATTGAAATACATGAAAAATCATTGCACAAATTATTAATGAATACATACAACTATATCTCTCGACTCCTCTCGGATAAAGCTGTCATCTCGGTGGGTGTGAGTCATCTTATAGAACTCCACCTCACCAGGTTTCCTCCCATGGTCTTCCATCTACAACAAATAGTTTATTGGAAGTGCTATATATCATGATGCATGCTATATGATACAAGAGTTTCAAAAAAACTTACGAATTCAGCTCTGAGCCTCGCATAACTCTTCGAGCCTGAAGTGTGAGGAGCTGTCTGAGATGCTCGTGCGGCTCGACCAATGTCAGAATATGTCTACCATGAAAAAGTAAACATTGTAATATATTAAATGTATTAAACATTATATAAGGTATTGAGAGAGAATACACAACCTATCCTCTCTCGTAGTGAATAAGCTCCCTTCACTGATGATGGTATACATCAGGAGGACAAACACGAGCAACCTCCTCCTCTGTCATACCCTCGCACTTCCAGTCGGCCTTCAACTTCGACTTATATTCTTTTCATTTGCGGTTGAGTCACTTTAGCACCCAATCATGGCTCTCTAGAGGGAGCACAAACCTTTTCTACACCAAAGTAAAGAATGTTATAATAATATTAATTGGAAAAATTAAAATTGTAACTATGAAGCAAATTAACATACAGTAGGTATCAAATTAACAATATTAAATTCAATTTTTTACCTGTACAAATTTAAGAAGCTCAACTTTATAAGAAGAAAGCATATCATTCCACTTATGATAGTTGAGCGGACACAACTGACCCTTACGCGCAACCGATCCTAAGAAACTTGATAAAAGGCTTCCGGCCCTCTTGATGGGCTGCCCTAGTTCGTTGCATTCGACGACTATTTTCTCATCCTCACGAAGCTGCCACACATCCCGTGCTCGAGAAGAACCCCGTGTCAACCTCACTCTCCCTTGTTCATCTATAAAAATAATAAAATATCCATTAAAACATTGGAGGCAAATTAATTAAAATAATTAGATTGTAAATGAACTTAATATATGCACTTTAAATCAAATTACCCTGGATATGTAAGTCATCCATAACCTCCTGGCCTGGATATGCTATCTACTGTAATTGAAGCTTGTTCTACTGTTTTGATTCCTTTATGCTCCTATGAATGCGTTTAGAGTGTACTGTGGGTTTCTTGATGCTTATTGGGTCATTCCAGATGTTAAATTGGATGTTGGTCGTGCACCAACAGAACTGGTTCTCTTTGTTGTTGAAGGTCTGGATAAAAGAATGTCTGGTCTGCTTCTGAAACATAATTTCTGGAAAATCATCACTAGAGCAAAACTGGATTTATAATCAAATGTCAGGGACGCCATAGTGACTTGTTTTCTAGATACCATCATTTGCTGTCTTTATAATTCTTTTTCACTGTTTTAATTTGATCATTTGACTAGGATTTCTTCCCAAGACTGCTGGGATATGACCTGGTCTATGATGCTGAGCTTCAAGTACATGGTGCTAAACTAATCTTTTTCGAGGCTAATGCCTCGTACGTGTCATTCTAGGTTGCTAGTGTGAAAACCAGCCCATATATAGTGGGCTAATGGGCCAAGCCTAACATGGCGGGCCCATCTGGAGTCCCTGATCACCAGCTGAGGCGGTTACAACCGCCTGACAGCCACGATCACCACCACCACCCTCCTCTCTTCCGACCAAGGGCTATAAAAGCTCAGGGATTCCTCGGCGAGGGACTTAGTAGATCACCCTCTCACCGCCCTCACTCCCTCTTTCTTCTGCTACAAAGAACTGAAGCATGAGTGGTGGCGCCGGAGGAGGAGGGAGCTCATCACCACACTGAGCCGCCGGAGGAGATACAGTAGCTTGCCTAAAAGGATTCACAGCTCCTCGGAGCTAGGTAAATTTCTTATCACCAATGTTCATGAGTTACATTCGGTCAATCTAGTGAAATAATCAAAATGGAAATAAGGGAAGAAGGGTAGGACTAAGATGTAGTGGAGGAAGGGTAGGACCTGTGAGTGGCCGTAATCCCACATTGGCTCGGTCGATCGAAGGCCATGGTCGGCCATGCCAAAGAGCCCTTTCTCTTCCACTCAATTATGGCTTTCCCTTCCATCAAAACCTTAGATCTAAAAATCCTATTCATGGAAGGGTCCTCAGCTCGAGTGAAATCCAGTTCGTATCCATGGGAACCGGCTTGATCTCAGCCGGAGGAGATCGAAGAGGAAGGAGAAGAAGAGGATCTCTATCCTCCGGCCGTGGACGTCGCCGGTTCGGGGCACTGCGAGCGTCGTCGGGTCGACCATAGGCATCGGCCGCGAGGCCAACCATGCGCCATGCGGGCGCCGCTAGCTTGGCCGCAGATCGGTGTGCACCACCGGCTTCGGCCGGCTTCTCCTTGTCCATGGGGAAGGGAAACCCCCCTTCACTAGAGAGGGATAAGAAATGGAAGACGAAGAGGAAGGGAGGTCGGCCGCTACAGGCTGAGCCGCGGGCGGCGTTGGCTGGCCGCCGGCACTGTCGACCTCGGACCCGGCTCCTCTTGAAAACCCCTTCCGAGCTCGCCTCTTAGTTCATGGGAGAAGAGGAGGAGGAGGAGGAGCTCGGGAAAGAAAGAAGAAAGAAGGAGAAGAGAAGAAGAAAAGAAAGAAGAGGGAGGAAGGTTCGGGAAGGGAGAAGAGAAGAAAAGGAAAGAAAAAGGAAAAGAAAGGAAAAGAAGAAAAGAAAGAAAAGAAAAGAAGAAAGAAAAATAAATAAAAAATGGTTGTGGGCCGAAATGGGCCTGATTTCGGAGTGGGCTTCAAATAAATTTAAAAGCCTGAAGCCGGGCTGGGTTCTGGTCCGAGCCCAATAATTTTTAACCCAGAATTAACTGAACCAGTATACAATTGACCAAAGCCTGAACCATTAATTGGGTCAGATCTGAACCAGTATGCAATTGACTCAGACTTGAACCAGTAATTGGGTCAGATCTGAGCCAGAATGCAAATGAGCCCAGACCTGAACCAGAGGGCAATTTGGTCTAAACCAGAAGTGGAATTGGCTCAGACCTGAACCAGAAGCTGGATCAGACCTGAACCAGAAGCTGAATCAGACCTGAGCTAGAAATGGAATCAAATCCGAACCAGAAATTAGCTTAGACCAGAACCAGAAATTGAATTGGGCCATGGGCCTGAACCAGAAATTGAATTAGGCTATGAACCCGAAAATAAAATTGAGTCCTAAGAATGGGCTATAAACGACTTTAAGATTATAAATAGAAATGTGCAAGTGATATGTAATTTAATGATCTTGTTAGGTATTGGAGAATTGGCATTTGGTGAGCAAATTAAGGTAAGTAACCTGTCTTAATCTTATTATGGATCATGTATCACGTTTTATAAGATGAAAAAGTATTATTTATGCAATTGGAATTATGTATAAGAATTGTGGAAAAAGTACCTGATATAATCTTATGTTTCATCAAATACTTGTGATTACTCGATTATGAAATTGTATATGATTATTTATGTTTTCACAAAATTAGGATCAAGCATGTGTTAGCAAATGATTACAAGATTTTGGATACATAGCATCCATCATGATTATTATTATTATATTATGTACACATGATTATGATGATGTAGAAAGATGCATGGAAAAAATAAAGTTTTCAGCATGATCATGAGTTTTATTAGCATGATGCCATTATTCACTTTCCAATGGGTCTATGAGAAAAGATTTATGAAAAGCATGATATGTTTTAAGAACTCTCAGATCGCTATTTATGACCCCCGCCAGTGGGTAACAGTAACTAGGCATATGACCCCCGCCAGTGGGTAAAAGTAACTTGGCTTTACGACCCCCGCCAGTGGATAATAGTAACTGGAAGATGACCCTGCAGTGGTAAAGGCCTTGCCATAGGAATAAGAGCGGCCATAGCTACACTACCATCTGAGAGTATGAATTTTAAAGTATGGAATAATGGCAAAAGTTTTTATGATGCATAAATGGCAAAAGTTTTTATGATGCATATATGGCAAAAGTTTTTATGATGCATATATGGCAAAAGTTTTTATGATGCATAAATGGCAAAAGTTTTATGATACATAATCATATTTATGAAGTTGCATGAATGGACATGCATAGTTTTATAACTAGTTTGATTATGGCAAAGATTTGATTATATGAAATGTTTACTTTATTACAAGCACAGATTTCAAAGCATGAATAATAATAGTACATATTTCAAAGCATGAATAATGATAAGTATGGATTTCAAAGCAAGAATAATGATGAGTACGGATTTTAAAGCAGGGAATAAAGACAAAAGGTTTACGTCTGGTTTGATTTGGAAAATGCTTTCTTTATTACAACTGTTTGTTCTTCAAATAGTGCATTGGCATACAAAAATATTATGCTTGATCTGATAAGATTATGTTTGTTCTTAACTCTCGAGGATTGAGGTTGTTTAATTTGTTATTGATTTAAAATTATTATAAAATGATTGGATTCATTGTTCATGCAGCGCATGTCTGTTTGGTTCGCCTTGTACGCGTGCGGCATTTGTTATATTCTCAGTTCAGGGGCAAGACATTGAAAGTGGAATATCCTGGTGAATAGGCAAAAGGTAGAACCTATACTTGCACATAGAAAGCAAGGAGAAACCATGCTGACCTAGCCTTTGTTATTTTTCATTATTCAGTTTCCAATTGCAGCAGAATACTGCATTTATTCCATTACTTGAGACAGATTATCAGAAGCTATAGCTATGCTCTACTCAGCTTCTCTCAAGTTATACTCTACAGCTCAAAGATCTAACAGGAGCTTAATTCTCACAATCCATGAAGTTACATAGACCAGGTTAATCTAGAATATGGTGATCTTGCCTCACGAAGCCTTCTTTCTTCTGATAATAGTTTGGCAAACCTGCAAAAATGGAAGTCAGAATACTTCTAAACTGATGATGATTTTATGGAATAAGCATGTTAATACTAATTTGTGGAGTCACCTTATAAGAGCTTCTTCATTTGTTCCTTCTCCCTTATCCACAGGCTCGAAGTGGCCCGTCTCCAAATTTACTCTTGAGACTGGTTTTTTGAGCAGATCTTCGCCAACCTTATCAAGATTCTCCAGGTTTTCCTTTGTGGCAATATCAACTGAAGCTATTGTCCCAGTTAAGACATCATCCTAGTTTCATAGAAATTATCATCAATTAAGCTTATTCTGAGATACTGGCTTTCTGTTGTCTTTCTTGTTGGATGAAAATAATGGTGACAGCAGCATTAATTAGATTATCTGAAACTATCTAATACCTCGATTCGAAGGTAGTTTCTACTGGAATGCAGAGCTTGGAAAGCTACTGAAATGTGGATATCCACCATATCAGCACTTGCTTGCATAAATACATCAACTAATGGATTAGATCCGTTACTGAGCAACCAGCTCAATACTCCCCATCCCTTAGCTTGCTTTGCATTGTATCTTTCTTCACCCTTTGATGAGCCAGTACCGAGTGAAATGACCAAGAACCGGCAATAGTCCATGGGTTTGATTGGGAAGAAATCTGGGTTTCCTTTGAAAACCTCCTTGGTTACTTCTCCCATAGCAACTAAAGCCTGTAAAACAACAACAGATGGATAACTTCTTTTGTAACAAAATATAAAATATATAAAAAAATCTATCTCATCCTATTAAATTAAACTTTTGGGACAATTGGTGATTTTAAACATGGGATCAAAGCAGCGGTTCTGGGTTCGAACCCTGTCTCCGCACTCTTTAACCTCATTATTAAAAATTTTACATGTTGGGCTCACCCATTAAAGAAAACTCCAGCCCACATATGATGGCGAGTGTAAGAAAATATAAAATATATAAATTAATATACCTTATCCTATCAACTTAAGCTTTTGGGATAATTGGTGATTTTAACTGATTACCTACAATCACTTCATAAGCTAATCATGTTGGTAAGGAACATATTATTTTACCGGATTATTAGCAGCTACACCTCCATCAATAAGATTAAATTCCCTCACACTTCCATCTGAGTCTTTTGTTTGAAAGAAGTAAGATGGAAGGTAAGTAGGAGCTGCAGAAGTGCCAATGCAAATATCAGAAAGCAGAGCATCCAGAGAGCTGTTGTTCTTAACCTGTAAGATAAGAAGGAAGCCAGAGAGATTTTAACAATTGGAGCATCTCAAAGATATTAAAATTTGATAGAGTGGATTTAAAACAACTAACGGAAAAAGCAGAAGCATGAAACCAGTTATCTTTCTATCAACATTTCATTGGCATGATGGCACTTTGTCATTTATAGTTTACGCTAGTTAGCTCATGAGCAGACTTGTGGTTTTTGTCAGCACGTCTATTTTTTGAGAGAAATTTAAAAACATGTTTACGCCTTTACTTAATACTAATTTTCTTTTTGATGAAACTTACCCGAATTTATTAAAGAAAAAAGTTACAACATAAATGCAATATTTAGTATCAGAATACATTGCTTTTAAGGTAAAACATCTCAAAAGCAAACATGAAAGACTAACTGCTAAACTACTCTAGGAGTCCATATCTAATTTGCTCCATGGCTCGCCAAAACTCTGGATTCCATTCTTTTTAGATAACAGCAACCGGCTTTGAACAACTTTGGAGCAATCCTGATTGTATTCCCCTTGAGGATGTATTATTTGTTGAAATTTAATATTTTGGAAAAAAGCTAGATGGGAGGTTATATATATATATATATATATATATATATATATATATATATATATATATATATATATATATATATATGTCTAAGGCTTATATAGGTAATCAAGATCTTTCTAGTACGTTAGATCTCATCCAAAAAGACAAGTGAGAAGATATTACTTAAATTCTTTGATTTTGTATAAATATTCAAAATTTTTCCGATTCATAAGTGTTATGGGACTAAAGGAAGAACCTTGCGCTGTTATCCACAACTACAATATAATAGTTCATATTTCATTTTCTCAAAAGAATAATAATTCACGAAAAGAAAAAAGAGCTTACGATGTTCATAGCACTGAAGTTTTTCGGTGTCAAAAGCGTGCAAGAGAACCACAGAGAGAGAGAGAGAGAGAGAGAGAGAGAGAGAGAGAGAGAGAGAGGGAGGGAGACCTCGTAGGAGGAGAATATGGTCGGCTGGAGCCGCTTGATATCGAATGTTGGGATGACCACATTGGTCAATGTCTGACGAAGCTTGGTATTCCCTAGTTTTCTCCGCACAATCTCATGAAGGTATTTGCCATTATACCGGGGCCCTGAGATAGCTCTTAGTATCTTTGCTGCTTGGCCTAATGGCCCTCTAAGAATTTCAAGAAAAAAGAAAGGAGAGAAAACCGATCATTTCAAGAAATAGTTCCTTTAAGCTTTCAAGTGTGTCCGAAGTTACCCAAAATTACGCGATATGATTACTGACCCGCATTGTGGGAAGATCTTGGGGGAATGTTTCACGTAAAAGTCCTTGATGTCCTTTGCAGCGAACATGGGGCGATTTTCTTCGTTTGGTGCAGTCAACATGGCCGTCACAAGACCCCCAGTGCTTGTCCCGGCAATCACATCAAAGTAGTCTGCAAGTCTAGCATCTTCGCCATCCAGTTTCTTCTCAAAACGCATGAAAAAAAGAAAATTATATTAGAAATGAGATATTTAACTGATCTCACCACGAAAAAACAGATATAGAGAGATGGTACAAGCAGCTAAGGAGAATGATCACTTTCTATTTGATTTCTTAACATGATTCTTTGCTATGTGCTGTTGATATTGAAGAACAATTCCTTGAACAATATCTTTATACCAACGTTTGACAATTGGTTGGTAATATATGATCCACTAACTTCTGTCAGGATAATGAATCATGAAATTTTCTTTTTTTAACAATTGTAGGTAAAACGTACTATGTTGAATGTTAGGTGAGTTTGCATGAAATTTAGTTGAGATGTCAGACAGGAATCTACTTGTGGATTGTGACGAGGAAGGTTATAATTTGATTTATTTTGTCCATCAGAATCTTTTTTTCCCTCCCTTTTTGTAAGGAAAAAAATCAATCAAAATATTTTAGAGAGAACTGTTAGTTAATTATAATGAGACAATTTGGCAGAAAAAGAATAAAAGGTGGAAAATGATGGATAAAGAACGTGTTACTGAAAATAGATCTTGAATTCTCAAGTTTATGGAAAACACACAATTTACATGTTGGATTATAAAAAGAAATTTCAACCATTTACAGTTTTCTATGCATTTATAAGCATCGAAGAAGCAAAAAAGCCATATGATACCGGTGCATATTAGCTCCGCTAGCTAAAAGATTTCTCACTTAAGCTGCAAACTGAGCAATCATTATGTCAAGAATAAAAATTCTAATAAGTGAAAATAATCTCCTGAGAACTAATTTTTTGTTTTGACACTGTTCAAAATATGCTTTTGTAACGAAGAGGACATTAAGAAAAACTTTGGCTGGAAGTTAGAAAAATTAGAAATGTTCTCAATTTTTAATAAGGAAAATCACTGCTTGAAAAAGATGATCTGTATAACATGTTTGACTGATCTATGAATATCATAGAAGTATCTTCGGCATGCATAAGATTTTGTAAACTAGAAAAATATAATCATAAAACAAAAAAACTATAGAAAAAAATTAGGAAAACTGCCTCTAAAATCTAACACTAGCATAACAAATGGATAACTAGATCTAAGAAACAAAGAAAGTAGAAAATAAGAAAGAAATGATGAATCAGCAACAATTATCTAATTATTAGGTGTATCTTAATTTCTAGGAAACTGAAGATTTAATAAAATTATCTATGAGCATTTATATGGTTAATACCTGAAGTTCTGATTCTAGAAATGTAAGAATAGTTGCAGGGATGATTCCTTTAATTCCTCCTCCATCAATGCTGAGAATAGTGATTAGGTTTCCATAGGTTGGGGCCTGTATCTGACTGATGGATTTTGATTTTTGCATGATTGTTGAGCAGTTGCTGATCAACAATAAGGGAACTACTTTGGGGACACAAAAGTTTTAAGTGATCCAAGTAGGGATAGGTAGAAGTTTAAATAGACTTCGGCATACATGAGAAGGTTCGTAATATTCTTCTTCGGAGTGCTAGTCCAACATCGAAGATGATATACGTACTTTGACATTTTGAAATCAGCATGTGGCTGATATGACAAGCCGCCGTTGAATGATTCAATACGCGAAGGTGGCTCGTCAAAGGACGTATCATGATTGATTGCATAGAATAGAACAGTTGGATTAACTCTTTTAGAGAATTGTTGGTGAGAGAAACGATATTGATTGTTAGGTGGCTTTGTTGTGCTGAATTCTAAAATCTTTCAATAGTTGACCAAAAAAGAATTAAGAATGATTCCAAATGAGGGCATAAATACAAATTACAATTGAAAGAAGCCCTTTTATTTGATTATATTAGGCCTTCAGAACAATAAACATCATACAAAGCATTCTTTACTTTCATTGAATGATGTTGCTAAGCTGAAACTTAGCAAATACCTTTATATGGGTTTTGATCTCTATACTTAATTAATGGTAAAATTTAGTATGAAAGGAACTTGTTGACAGTCAAGTGATCTAATTGTGTTTTCTAATTTTTTTCTAAGATGGAAAATGGTAACGTGCTGAAGTATCTGAAAACCACTACTTCTATAAATTGAGTCTACAGTTAAACCTAAAGCATACACAAAGTAAACCTGAAAACAGCCATAACCACTTGACCTAGCAAATTCTTGTCTTCTAAATTTTTGTTTATCTAGAATATGATTTTCCATAAATTTATTGTCATCAATAATTAAATCATATGTTGATTTATTGGCATAGCAAAATCTAACACCAATGAGATAATGATTTATCCACTGTATATTCAAAACTGGGATAAGTAATCCACTATAAACGACAGTAGATTTCAAAATTGGGTTTTAGTTTTCAGTCTCATGCTGTTAAACGTAATGGATCTGCAGATTGCTTCTTTCTGTATAAAAAAAATCAGAAAATTAAGATGTGAACATAATGTAGAAGGATCTTTATGCAAGAATCTGTATTAGTTTTAGGATCTTTGTGCAAGCTTTTCTATGCCTTGCATTCATCAAGCAGTTGTCCTGATAATCTTCCAATGCTATTTGGTTTTCTAAGTCCTGTTAGCTTTGCATGAAACGGTTGACATGTATATCTTCTGCACATTTCATTTGAAGCTAAGAAGACCAATAATTTCCTTCTCATATTTGGATTTGATTCTCAAGATACTTGGTTTTTTATTTTGAAGATCTCTACTTCAAGGCATATTCTATCGATTCTTTGTTCTTCTTTTTGAATACTTTGTTAGCAATACAGAGAACCAAACCAATATCATCCAAGTGATATAGTTGTCAAACTTGCAGTTAGTTTTAAAGACGGGAGATTTGATGATGGATTGCATTTCTTAACCTTCAAAGAGGGTTAATTTTTTTTTGTATTGCAAACTCATTACATTTCAGAAAATTGAATATTTTACATACGGGCACCTTTTCAAGCTAGCCTGATTATATGTCTATATTCATATAATTGGTTGAATCAAGAGAGAGCTTTTAATTTGTTGCTTCCATGGACTTTAGGTCTTCACCTCTAATGCATATGAGTGAGAGTGAGAGACAGAGTGAGAGAGAGTCCAGCTTCAGCAAAACAATCATTAATAGTTACGCAGGACTTTTATAATAGAATGAATGAATTATATTGCCTTTTAAAAATGTACTAATCTACAGAACTTTCCTTCTGGCAAATTTGCCTACAGTATCACAATGCTACTATTTCTTGGATTGCATGAACTAACTGCATCCACCATGAAGACGTATATTGCTTGCATACAGTGTACAGTTGGCTTCTTCTCCCGTCAAGAAAGGAAAAATTTCATGAAGTTACAGTAACCGAGCGATGCTCATTAATGTTTTCTGGGCGTTTTCACATGCGGGGATCTTGACTCATGAAGTCTTCTTTCATGTGAAAGGAGTTTAGCAGACCTGCAAATATACACCAATTAGGTTCAACTAATCTTTTTGTCACAAATCTAAGTTGTTAATAGAAGGTAGGAACAATCATAAATGATTCTCTCTACCTTTTAAGAGCATCTTCGTTTGTTCCTTCTCCATTCCCTACTGTTTCAAACGCACCAGTCTCCAGGTTCACCCTTGAGACTGGTTTCTTCAACAACTGGTCACCCCTCTTAACGAGATCCTGTAAGTTGTCCTTCGTGGAGACATCAATAGAAGATACAGTCCCGCTCAAAGTATCATCCTGCGTTTCCATTCAAGAGAATGCATGACATATAAGGCTTCATTTATAGCAAAACAAGCCAGTTTTTTTTAATGCTTTACTGATCACATGTTCATACCTCAATCTGAAGATAATTTGATTCAGACCGGAGAGCCTCCTGAAAGACCACTGAAATGTGTATGTCAACCATTTCAGCACTTGATTGCATAAACACATCCACCAATGGCGTGGATCCGCCACTCAGCAACCACCCCAGAACTCCCCATTTGCTTGCACGTTTTGCAGCGTACCTTTCTTCAACCTTTGCTGAACCGGTCCCTAATGATATAAGTAGAAGTTTGCGATAATCCATAGGTCTGTAGGGGAAGTAATCCGGGTTCCCTTAGTGCACCTCCTTCGTTACTTCTCCAATCGCAATCAATGCCTGAAAGTTCAGAATTAGAAAGCTTAGCACCATCAATCCATAAATCATAATCAAATTTCTACATCATGGTTTGATGCGTACATAATGGATTATTAGCAGCAGCAACTCCATCAATAAGGTGGAACTCTCTCACGTTCCCTTTGGCTTCCTTGGTTTCAAAGTAATGGGCTGGGAGGTACGCGGGTGCTGCAGTAGTTCCAATGCAGATGTCCGAGAGCTGTGCATTCAGAATGCTCTTACGCTTCACCCGCAAAATTTCAGCTAGATACATAAGATTAATGGATAACTGACCAAAATGATAAGAGATAGGGCTTATCTACTTTGTTATCAGTTGGCCTAGCTTTTTCTCATTTTGTTCTGAACTTTGTAAGTATGAATTAGGATGGAAATTCTCAACACAAACAGTGTGCTTCTAAGTACTTTCAATTTTGTGCTGATAGAATTCTGCATATCAGAATGTACTTTTATAGAAGAATAATTCATCAATCATGCTTCTTGAGTTCTGGTCCAAGTAAACTATCAACTACGTCCTCTATGGCCTCCTCAAGAATTCGATGCTCGTATAAGCGTGTGGTCGTCAGCCGCCAATCTATCATTATGACCATACCATATCCACTTCCAAAATGTTCTTAATTAAGGTAAAGCGTAAGATGTCCCCAGAGACTTGTAGGTAGGAAACATTACATTGGAAGTTAGGTGGATTGCATGACCTTAGTTTGAATTGATGTTAATCTATCTTTTGTTGACCAAGGAAGATCAAGTTAGCATTCCAGCAAAATTATTTGAAGGAGGGTAATGAGATAGACAATTAAGAATATCCAGATATTCTTGTTTCACACTGGTTAGAATATTCAAATGTGGAACATCGATTTAGTGTCGGGCACACAAGAACAAATTAATGCGTGTGGGCATCATATTGTAACTGATTCAACATAAATATGCATTTCGATGCCGCCCATATGCTCATAAAAGGAAAAGAAATCCCAAATTAATTGACATTGGATTATAACAACACAAGAGATATGGTCAAAATTTTTCAATTTTTTCAGGAGAAAAGACGATAGAACATTATCAGCACGAATATTTTAGCTTGGTAGACCTATCAGAGAATCGCTGTAAAAAATCACATTGAGCAAGAAAAAAAAAATGTTGAAATGATAATAATCCAGTTAAGTGACTTATATATGACTTTCCTCAAACTCACTAAACAGTACATGACAAAGGAAGGAGGACTCAAAACAAAATGTAGCTGTTAATTTATCTTTAGAAACCCTATAGACATGTTGTTGATTATAGATAGCACAAAGCTACTGATGAACAATGAATGATTGATACATGAAGTCTCAATGGAGTTACACATGTCAGTAGAAAATGTTGTCCCTCGTATGTGCAGACCTTTTCTCTTGCTATTTTTCAAATAAATCAGTATTGACTTTTGCTTTTTCCTTCACATTTCAGTGTTAGCTGATGAACCTCTATTCTCAGATTTTAAATTTATATTATTATGTAGTTTGTCAGAGTAATGTTGTAGATGAAGAAAGACTTGGACCAAATTATCTTGCCGCACACCCAGAATACAACAAACTAGGTAAGAAACATTATCATGATATCGGCTACTATTTGATAGTCAAGCAGAACAAAAACATTTTTGTTCTCAAAAGGTTCTACATGTTGAAAGATCCACTTCTAAGTAGCATGCCCTCTGCATTCTGATCAAAATATAATGTACTTAATTCAAAAGATGTTTTTTTTTCCAGGTTATCACAGCATTTAACTTTTTTTATTATAATTTGGCGTCTTCATTGGCATCTTCAATATGTGGCCCCTCGGTATTATGGATTTACACTCTTCTGCCTTGTAGTACTTCTAGTAGTTTCCTCAGCATGGATTCCTTAATGTGGTGCATTGGTGACATTTAGACTCCGTGGAGAGTCTTTGAATCTTAAACTCTGTCTTGAGATATTTAAATGATTGCGAGCGCAAAGTTGAATGCATCTATGAACAAACAAAGCTTGTAAACTACGAAGAAACAAATATACTTCAGTTGCAACATTCTAGAGTAATAACCAAACTCAAAGAGTCAAAAAATCTGATTAGTATATGATCAAAGATATGACTATTTCTTAATGTTGTTTATTGAGTACTCTCCGTTTCATTGGTGAGGCCTGATAACATTGACCTATGGACGTCTATTCATTCAAGTGACAGGCAAAGCTAAAACATCTTCTATTTAACTCAATTCGGATCTTTGATAATTATTTTACAAACAAGATCATTCAACATGGGTATTTTCTTTCCTTATTAAAAAAAATTGGATCTGTATTCGTTTTAACTCTACACTATCAGTATGTTACCAGAGCATGTGTTTCTCCTTCATCTTCATTCTATAATGACCACATCATCTCAACAAGGACTCTTCCAACCTAATCTGTTGGTTAGAGAAGTTAATTTTCAATGAGGCAAAGATAGAAATCTCAGCATTACCTTCCCAAAAAAGGTGAATTTCTCCAAGTTCATGAAATAGAAATGTTAAGACTCATGTATCTAATCAAGTTCATGGAACATAAGATGCTAAAGCACATTTCTCTACTACTGAAATCATTAGTGTTGAGCTAGTTTCACGGCCTAATGTTATTTTGGAAGTGGGATGATCTTGTAGTTGATAATAGTGCAAGTGTGATAGCTGAAAGTGCACAATTAGGACACCAACCTGAAAATGGAAAAGAGGGTTCTGTTGATGCTGATGCAATAGCGTTCGGTTACAAGTGGAGAATACTAGAACACAGGCACTCGTCCACCAAAAGAGAAGGCTCCTAGCAATACAAGCTATAGGTCAAAAGGACTAGTTCAAGGTTTTTCCATGCCCTCCCAGTTGGGCCTAGATAAAAGGCCAGAACGAGCCCCCGAGACACACTTAAATTCTAGACCAATTGCTGATGGCTGGTGGAGAATGGTGGAAGTTTATTGTGTTTATATTGAAGGTTGGAAATTGGTAATGTTGTTGGGACATTAATGGGTTTAGTCGACAGTTCCCCACCTTCACAGGCAACAGCGGCACCACTACATCAATTCCCTCTTCCCTCAAATGAAGGTTGCTATATTATTTGGTGTGACATCTTGCTTCCCCCGTGCTCTATCAAGTTCCACACATTGCTCATCTTCATATGTCCTTGAAGGCACGTTTTCCTCACATTAATTAAGACAGTGAATATATTTATTTCATCATGCATTGGTTGTGCATTTGTAAAGGATAGCCATTTTGAGGGAAATTAAAAGAAAAAAACCTAAATTTAAATTATGTCGATGCTTGGTGAAGGGTAATTAGGATCCTCAAGATATGGTAGATGTTCCAATATTCCCCTTACTTTCTCCTCAAAAAACGATATGTTGGATGTTTCAAATTTTGAGGAAGTAGATGTCAAAAGAATGTTAAAGATGGGACTAGTTTAATTTCATTTGAGGAAGTTGATCTTGATAGGTGCTTGGATCAATTATCTTAGGTGATGCGGGTGTGTCTGAATGTCGCTCCTTCAATATTGTGATCAGTTCTTCATTTTAAATTCTTTTATGTTGATAATGCACATCATTGACTTCGTTTAATAACTATTTTTATTTAAAAGATTTTTTTGAAGTTCTATGTTTATTAAGTACTGTTAGTAGTCTTTTTGGGATTTTATTTCCTTCCAACAAAAAATTAATGCGAAATTAAGAGAACATGGTAAACATATTGACTTGGGCTTATCCATGCACCATCTTAAGAGATTCTCTTGAGCAGACCAGTATTTGGAGTTACGTATGAATTCACCTCCTTTTCTTGTTCTTATAGTTTTAAGAGCAAAAGTTAGATGGAGAGGTCTAAACAGCTTTTACTGGGAAAATAAAAGGTACAGCCTTGGAACTCCACCAAGGTAAGACTAGAAAAGAGGGAGAAAGAGGGTGCGGATGCGAGGAGAGGAAGGTTGAAAAAACAAAACAAACCAATAAGAGTAATTAGCATATGCTAGTGCCCCTCTCTCGCAACAATCGGGTAAATTAAGCTTAAAAGAGTTTGAATGCTTCCTACTAGCCTTCCTCAGCTAATGTTAAAACTCTAAATTAAGTATAAATAAAATCCAAGTTTTCCCTTAATTTGTCATTTTTCTAGCACATTGCTTTTGGTAGGAAGTTGACAATTAAAGACGAAACTCTATAAATTTCTAATTGCCGTGCTGTACAGTAATAAATGCTTCCATATATTCTTTGAAATCCAACAAGTAGCATATATTAGTAGAAAGAAAATTATAAATTTTTATTCTAGCCAGATGCATCAGTACGTAGCAGCACAGATGAACTTTTAAACTTTCTTCACATTTTTTCTAACACATTTCTTTCGCTAGGAAGTTCACAATTCAAAGATTGAACATAGCATATTGTTAGTGATCTTATTACTTTCGTAGGGAGAAAAACTTTTAAGCACAGGTTCACCACTCTTCCATAAGTTTCTTTAGTTAGGTTTTTATTTCGTAAATTTAGTCAAACAAAGATTTCAACCTTCTTTGTTCCTTTGTACTTCAAGAAAGTAGATACATGTGGTGCACCATATCTTGCCTCGCATGAGATAGTGATAGCATCATTAAATATAACACTATACATTCCTTGCACTCCTTGATAACCAGGAAGTTTACAATTCAAAGACAAATATCTGTAAATGCCTAATTCTCATAGCATGTGAAAAATGCTTCTATATATTATTTGAAGACTTTAAGTAGCATATATTAATGGTCTCCTTATTACTTTCGTAGGGAGAACGACCATTATGCTTGTTCTTTTTCTGTTTCAGTTAGAATTTCATTTTCTAGACTTCGTCAAATGAAAATTTCTTACTTCCTTTGTGCTTTCAACTTCAAGAAAGGTGATACGTATGGTGTACGCATCACACCTTGTATGACAAATGTTGCCCAAGATAACAACCCAAGGGAGGGGGGGGGGGGGGGGGGGGGTTGAATTAGGTTTTTCAAAACTTTTTGCAAACTTAATCAATGACTAAGTAAAACACAAGTATGCACAGCGAAATAAATACTAAAGATAAGTGCAGAAAATAAGAACAAGCATAAACAAATCAAATACCAAGATTTTATAGTGGTTCGGTGCCAACCCTACACTTACGTCTCTTCCTTAAGGCTTCCTCCTTAGAAATTTCGTTATAACTTATAAACAAGAATACAACTCAGTTATTTTTCGAGCTCCCAACCAAACCCATTTGCTTTTTTCTGGCAATCAACCAAAACCAAGCTATTTTGTTAGCAAAACTAAACTAACATCGAGTTCCAACCCTTGGGAACTCTTTGTTGATTTCCAAGATCAGCAAAACTTAGTCGATCTTTTAGGACAATCAACCACAACCTTACAAGCCAGCTGATTTTCATGGTGTCAGCCATACCAAAAACTCCATACGAGATTTTCTAATTTGATGCACTAAATAAAGATAGAAAAATACATACACAATGGCCTTTATAAATATTGGATTTTCTCGTTGTAGCTCATGCTTGATTTGCTCTAAATGATGGAATCTTCGTGAGTAGAATTCAGCTCTTGATCTTGTGATGAAATTCAATGATTGGCCGTTGAAGCTCTCTCTCTATAGATTTTTGGAAGCTCGCTCTAAAGTAGAAGGAGGCTTTGAATAGTCACTTCTCAAATTGATCCTCAAGTTGAAACCCAAGAAGTGGTGTTCACCTGTATTCTTTTTTTTTTACCTCATCCACTCAATCTCCTTAATCCATCATCTTCTCTAATCCAATTTGAAAGTATTTATAGCCTAAAAAGTTGTTGGAGAGCCATTTCTAGCTATTGGAGAGGAGAAATTAGCCATTGCGAGTGAATATGACCATTCTGGTTTTACAAACTAGCCATTATTGTTGTTAGGCGCAAATAGCCGACTCAAATTCTTCCAAGATTAACTCGTAATCTTTAGGAGTTGACTCGAATTCTTTAGAGGTTGACTCGTAAAAGAGCTGTCTTTGACTGCTTTCTATTTTTTGTCTATGACCATTCATGGGTCGACTCGTTTGCGCTAGGGTTAACTTGTGATTTTTAGGAGTCAACTTGAGATAGTTCGGGATCGACTTGTCCATTACAGAAACTCCCAAAACTATTCAAAAAAACTTCTCCGTGCTTCTCTAATCTTTCAACCTCATTGAGGTCCCTATGAAACAAATTTAACTTCTCCAAAAATATAAAATCATCAGTATTATACATAAATATTTTGTTCTCATCAACATCAATCTGTTGGGTCAACAATCTCTCCCTTTGATGATGAAACTTTGGGTATATGCAAAATAAAGCATATTATGCTTTTAGGATTTGTGCACAATTAATTCATTTATGTAAAATATGAAGTAAATAAATATATGCCTTAAGAACATACTTCATGAATGGTTCATAATATATTCTGATTAACCCAAGCTAATATATATTCAATTAAGCATATACTCAATCTACTCTCTCCCCCTTTTTGACCGCATGAAAAAATTGCATTCTAAAATTTATCAAGTATTAAGTAAATTATAGCAACTTAAAACTTATTTCAATCATTATTCAAGGGAATTGAAGAGCTCACAGATGAAAAAACAGACTCAGAGCTTTTGATCATTCAACTTTGATGTATCAAACCACTTGGGTTTCAAGAGTTTCAAAAAATTCAAATTTACCAATAGTTAACTTTCTCTCTCCCTCTTTTGTCATTAAATTAGAGCCATTTAAGATCAATTTTAATGGTGCTAAAAATATCAAATATTAGAGTTGCAATTTGGTTCATGATTGAAGCACATGATATATCAACCAAATAGCAAGCTTCAAGGAGTATGGGAATAAATTTTAGATTTAAATTTCTGATGAGGCTTATTGAAGAGAAATTAGATCATTTTTTATTTCTTTATATGTTTAGCATTCTTTCTCTCTTTTTTTGTAGAAGTCTTTCATTTATGCTATTAAGTTTTATATGATCTCTCCCCCCTTAAGTTTTCTTTCTCTCCCTCAATTAATCATTATTTTTAACATTTTAGGGTTTGTAAAAAGTTTTTAATGAATCTTTTAGATTAATAATTTGAGATATATACTTTCTAAGCATTGCTGCTTATCTTAAGTCATTAAGATTTTGAGTATCAGAATATAGAGAACAAATATTTCAAAGTATCAGATCATATTAATTTTAAAGATATGAGAACTTTATAGAACCAAAATCAAATAAGGACCTAATATTGATGAGTTTCGGCAAGTATCAGTGCATTATAACATGTATCAAAGCATTAAGTACAAGTATCATAGAATTAAAGCATGTAAGGCAACAAAAAGAGATTCATCAAAATCAATCCACTATTTCAGTTCTACCTTATTTACAGATTTGGAATTATTTTGGTTCCAATTCAAGTTAAATTATGTTTGTTTCAGATAAGCAAGGTTATAATCTAATTTTCAGCTTTTATAATGATTTCATGTTTAAATCAAAATATCCTAATATTGATTTATGTTTGGTCAGGAAATCAAAATTTAGATTTGGGTATCCAAATTTTTTTAGATCCTTGTTGACTAGTAATTATTGATCCTTTTAGGAACCAAGATTTTCTTATTTAGTAGTATTGTTTTTTAGTGGACGAGAATGTGTCATGTGTCCCTTTCTTCCACAGTAATTATATTTTATAAATAAGTGATTAGAGTTAGTTACTTTGATGTCTAATTTCTACTCTCTATGTATGAAGTTTGAAAGCTTGGTATTTAAGTCTTCTACTTTTAATTTCAGATCATTATTCTCAATAGTTAATTGATTTTTTTCATTTGAAATTTGTTTTATTTTTAGATAGTTTGGAGTTTGTTTTCGTAAGTTCTCTATTTTTCCAATTGTTTTAACACAAAAAGGAGACCTTCAAAAGTATTTTACAATTCATCGAATGTAAAATCAGAATGGGGTTCAGGTTTTATCTTATCTTCTTATGCCGTAAAGCACAAGTTGTTTACCTTTATTTCTTCTTCTTTGAAGCTGAATTCTTCACTGTCGCTCTAAGTTTTCTTTTTTTTTGTTTTTTGCTTGGCTCCCCCTTAGCGGAAGCTTTCTTTCCTTTCATCTCTTTTTTCTTTCTTTGTTTATTTTCCCCTTAGCTGAAGGTTCACTTCTTTCTTCTAGATTCTTCTTCTTCTTCTTAATCTTCAAGAAGTCCTTGAATTTTCTGGTGATTAAGGATAAATCCTCATTTTTAGCACTAGATTCCACAAGTGTTGTGCTAGCTTCCTGATTGAGGGACTTGAAAGCTAAGATTTTGTTTTCTTGATTGCTATCCTCTTCTTGGTTCATCATGCTCAGCTCATGGGTCATGAGGGAACCCAAGAACTTCTCCAAGGATAGCTCATTTAGATTCTTTGCCTTTTGAATAGCTATCATTTTCATTTCTCAAGATGTAGGCCAAGATCGAAGAATCTGCTTTACAAGATCAACATTAGTATATGATTTTTCTAAAGTTTTCAAATCATTAATAATATTTGAAAATCTTTAAAATATTTCAGAAATAGATTCAACATTAAACATTTCATAATTTTGTGTTAGCATATTAATTTTTTATTCTTTTACACTATTAATTCCTTCATAGATTATTTCCAATTTATCTCAGATTTTCATAGCAGAAGAGCATGTAGAAATTTTATTAAATTTATTTTTATTAAGAGCACGATAAAGTATCTTCATTGCTTTAGCATTTAGTTGAGCTAATTTCTTTTCGTTATTATCCCATTTACTTTCATGTTTGAAAATCTAAATTCTGTTTATAGTTTTAGTGGGTGTGTGTGGACCATGTACTATGATATTCTATAAATCATAGTTTTGTGCTTGAATAAAATTTTTGATTCTACCCTTCCAATAAACATAATCAAATCTGCTAAAAAGAGAAAACCTAATAAAGGAGTGTCCTTCAACAAAAGACATTTTAAGAATTGCCATATGGATCTTGAGCTCTTAGACAGTTATGTCTTTAAAAGATATAAGAGAACCTGCTTCGATACCAATTGTTTCTCAAAATGACAGCCCAAGAGGGAGGAGGGGGTGAATTGGGTTTTACAAAACCTTTTACAAACTTAAACAATGATTAAGTAAAACACAAGTATACACAGCAAAATAAATGCTGAAGATAAGTACAAAAAATAAGAACAAGCACAAACAACTCAAACACCAAGATTTTGTGACTAACTTGCTTGAAACCCCTCGAGGTAATGATGTTGTGTCCGGCCCTGAACTCGGAGTGCGACAAACGCGGCATGCCTATACGGAGGACTGTACAGGCAAGCAAGGCTACATATCATATCAAAGCAATAACAAATTCATTTAATTAATAATTTATTGCATTCATTCAGACAATAATTTTAATGTAGCATGCGCTAACATAAATCAAATAATATAACTAGTCTAACTAAAATACCAATAACTGAAAGAATCTTCAAAAAAATTAGGATACTTCCTAAGTCTCGAGCAATCATGAGTCTATGTATCTAGATTTGGGAAATAGAGAAATATAGTAATGAACTATATTAGCCCAGTAAGCAATATAATACCCGAGAGTGGGGCCAAAGCATACCAAATATTTAATTAAAATACAAAGTAATGACAAAAAAATAATCAATAAATATATTTTTTAAAAAATAATTATTGTTTTCATAAAACTGATACTAGAATTTCAACATCAATAGGTTATGGTCACGTAACCTTATGGCATGGGTCGCACAAAGTGCCAAAAACTACTACTATTAACCACCGATGGTACATAACGGTGTTCAAATACTACTATTCTAATCACCGATGGTGCGGTATCGAAACCAGTTTTTTACAGATTATAAGTCAACAAGGCCAACAAATAATTCTTATTGGCGAAGCCAAATCATAGCCATGCTGAGAATACATACATACAAAACAGTTTTATCATAACTTTTCCAATCACAATTTGCAGATTTCATAGTATACAATATAATTTTTAAAACTGATTATTAACATGCCTGACCCGTTTAACTAAGTACAAAGCATATATCAAAATTTAATCAACTAATAATTATTTTACCAAATAATTTGAAAAACACATTTTGAAGCATTAGGTTACTTACCTATTTTTGCTTTAAATCCCACTTTAGACAAATGTGTCAGATACAACTGTTTAATATCATTAAAATTTTATTAATTTTAATATTATTCAAGAAGTCAAATTAAATTAAACACTATTGTCTTATGCCTTGGATCAGGTTGGTCGGGTGACAGTGCTCGACTACGTAGGTCAGTCCGAGCTAGAAGGATATAATGGGTCAGGTAAAGATCAAAAGTGTTCAAATCTAACTGGGGCTAAAGTAATGGCACATGTTTACTACCGAAGTACCAGGGCGGTTCATGGTCTCCAAATAGGGTCAACTTGGATCTGAGCAACAAGAAGAATAAGACCTATGCTAGGTTCCCCAAGCATGTCTAGATCTCAGCTCGGGTCTGGATTTGGTTTGATCCTGGTCTTCAGCTAAGTTCGAGTGGTTCGGATCGACCATCGGAGAAAGATCTAGATCTAGTCAGAATGTGGGCTTGCTTAGAGAGGGAAAGAGATACACGATCTAAGGCTAGTTGAGCATTTGGGCCTGATACACTTAGTTTCGGGCCTAATCCACTTGGTTAGGTCCATTCAGAGGCTTAGTCTATTCAGTATGGTTTGATCAAAATAAGACAAGCGAGATTTGGCCTGGGTTGATCCGGATCAATCAATGTATATAGTCCATGAGTGAAGTAGAAAGAGAGAAAGGGTGTTTGTCTTCTCTCTCTTTATTTTTATTTTTGGTTCAAAATTAACGGACTCGGCCCACATGGATATATAGGGCTCACAATGGATGAATAGGGCCTAGCAAGGCTCAAAAGGAATACAGCCCACAATGGATGAACATGGCCCAAAACAAATACGACTATGATGGATGAAAAGGGCCCAATAAGGCCCAAAAGGAATACGACCCACAATGGGTGAACAGGGCTCAAAATGAATACGACCCATAATGAATGAATAGGGCCTAACAAGGCTAAAAAGGAATATAGCCCACAATGGGTCAATAGAGCCTCATAGAGCCCAAGAGGAATACGGTCCACAACGGATGAATAGGGTCCAACATGACTCAAAAGGAGTACGGATCATAATGGGTGAATACGGCCCAACCGGGCACAAAATGGTCATGGACCAACAGGACCCAAAAGAGTTGTTTTCATCCCGATGCACTCACAAACAAGGAGTAAGGAGAAGAGAATGAAGAGAGGAAAACGGAAGAGGGAAGGAGAGGATCTGGCGGCGGCCGGCCTAGGCGGCGGCCGGCCAACCATCGGTGGCAGTAGTAGTCGCTAGCTGCTGCGGTGGCCGACAAGAAGAGAGACACCGAGGACATTCTCGATAGGCGCAAAATAGGAAAATAGCTCAACAGAAGGAATAGAGAAGGGAGGGGAAACTCACCGGTGTGCGGCAGAGATGGGGGATTTCGGCCGTGACAGCTCGATTCGACGGTCAAGCGGCGGCTTTTGATGGCAAAGTGGATCTCAGAACAAGCGAAAATAGGAGAGAAAGATCTCGGGTGGTGGTCCTTGGCTGCGGCGGCAGACCGACCACCAAAGAAGAAGAAGAAGGAGGGAGGTGAGGGAGGAGAATGCTCGGCGGTGGGTCAACCGCAGGGGGACGGGATTTTATAAGAGGATTTCTAAATGGGATCGGCTCGTTCAGTGATGCGATTGTCATGGCAGTTGAGTAGGATCGACAGCCGTTCAAGCGGCCATAAAGCTGCCACAGGGCTGCTGTAGATCCCGTCCCTGTTACGCTCGAGGAAGGCATAACAGAGGATCGCGATTGCGATCTTCTTTTCTGCCTTTTCTATCCAAATTGGATTGAAGTTGGTTGGGCCTGCCGACTTTAGTCCAATATGGCCCATTTCGGGCTGGTCTTACATTCTCTCCTCCTTAAGAAAATTTCGTCCTCGAAATTTGAAAAATCTAGGCATTCCAAATTTAGAAGATGTTCAGCTCATTGAGTACTATAAATCCAAGATCTCATTCTCCTCGATCAAAATTAGTGCGATAGGTAAATTTGGATCAATTATCAAAAATTTTATATAAACTAGCAAGATTAGCACTAGATAAGTGACTAACTAAAATTTAAGATTGAAATCATGATCTTGATGTAGGTTCACTCCAGCTCAGATTGGGATTGATTCATAACACGATCGATTAAAATTAATTGTATCTAGGATAGAAGTTGAAATAAAATGGATTCAATACAATTATTATGGTATGATCCAACAAAAGATAATGACGAACCTTAGAGTCAAATCATTATATGGTTAGGAATGTGATTCACAAAGTGAACATGTAATGATGGGCTTTAGACAACAATGTTCTATTTCCAAAAATGATTGACATCAAATCACAAGAGCAAGTCTGAGAAGGTAAGGTATTGATACCATGATTCAATATGTCACTAATCTACAAGAAATTGGCTTTGACACCGCACCACCGATGATTAGAATAGTGGTATTTTGACACCGTTGCCACCGGTGGTTAATAATAGTAGTTTTTGATACTTTGTGCGACTCATGCCACTGAGTTACATAGACATAGCCTATTGATTTTAGGATTACAGTACCAGTTTTTATGAAAGTGGTAATAAATTTTAAAAGAAAATATGTATTATTGATGATTTAATTCCCAGTCAATATTTTATACTTTAATTAAATATTTGTTATGCTTTGATCTCACTCTAGGGTATTATGTTGCTTACTGGGCTGGTTTGCCTCATTATCATGTTTTCTCTATTTTCAGATCTAGATGCATGATTGCAAGAGACTGGGGAGTGCGTTAGATTTTTTAAAGATACCTTCAGTTGATAGCATTTTAGTCAGATTAGTTATAGTATTTAATTTGATTTATGTTATTAGTTAGCACATATTGACATATGTTACATTGGAACTTTGTAAGATTGATTTGAATAAATTATTAGTTAAATAGAATTTTAGGATTTATTGTTGCTTTGATATGATCTATAGCCTTGCGTGCTTGTATGTCCCACCATACAGGTGTGTGGCATCTATTGCGTTCCATGTTTGGGGCATGACATATTTGGTCATATAATAGCTTAGGTTTAAGATTACTAGAGATCGTGATTGAAATAGTTATATTGGAGATTAACTTTTAAGATTCTTAGGGTCTGTCGAAAAGTTTGAAGAGAGGAAAAGGGAAGAGGGAAGGAGAGGATCCGGCGGCGGCCGCCGGCCAACCATCGGTGGCAGTAGTAGTCGCTAGCTGCTGCGGCGGCCGACAAGAAGAGAGACACCGAGGACATTCTTGGTTGGCGCAAAATAGGGAAATAGCTCAACAGGAGGAATAGAGAAGGGAGGGGAAACTCACTAGTGTGCGGCAGAGATGGGGGATTTCGGCCATGACAGCTCGATTCGGCTGTCAAGCGGCAGCTTTCAATGGCGAAGTGGATCTCAGAACAAGCGAAAATAGGAGAGAAAGATCTCGGGTGGTGGTCCTTGGCTGCGGCGACACACCGACCACCAAAGAAGGAGGAGAAGGAGGGAGGTGAGGGAGGAGAATGCTCGGCGGTGGGTCAACCGCAGGGGGACGGGATTTTATAAGAGGGTTTCTAAATGGGATCGGCTCATTCAGTGATGCGATTTTCATGGCAGTTGAGCAGGATCGACAGCCGTTCAAGCGGCCATAAAGCTGCCACAGGGCTGCCGTAGATCCCGTCCCTATTTCGCTCGAGGAAGGCATAGTAGAGGATCACGATTGCGATCTTCTTTTTTGCCTTTTCTATCCAAATTGGATTGAAGTTGGTTAGGTCTGCCGACTTTAGTCCAATATGGCCCAATTCGTGCTGGTCTTACATTCTCTCCTCCTTAAGAAAATTTCATCCTCGAAATTTGAAAAATCTAAGCATTCCAAATTTAGAAGATGTTCAGCTCATTGAGTACTATAAATCCAAGATCTCATTCTCCTCGATCAAAATTAGTGTGATAGGTAAATTTGGATCAATTATCAAAAATTTTATATAAACTAACAAGATTAGCACTAGATAAGTGACTAACTAAAATTTAAGATTGAAATCATGATGTTGATGTAGGTTCACTCCAGCTCAGATTGGGATTGATTCATAACACGATCGATTAAAATTAATTGTATCTAGGATAGAAGTTGAAATAAAATAGATTCAATACAATTATTATGGTATGATCCAACAAAAGATAATGACAAACCTTAGAGTCAAATCATTATATGGTTAGGAATGTCATTCACAAAGTGAACATGTAATGATGGGCTTTAGACAACAATGTTCTATTTCCAAAAATGATTGACATCAAATCACAAGAGCAAGTCTGAGAAGGTAAGGTATTGATACCATGATTCAATATGTCACTAATTGTGGAGTGATTGATTAAAACCCTATTTGATTTTGATGAGATCAAAGCAATTGAGTATATTTCTTGTTTACTAATGAATTCAATTAAGTGTTTCAGTGAAAATCTTGTCTAAGTGTCTCAAGACTTGGTTCATAATTTTTGGATAAGTTAAGAAGTCAGCTTGAACCAAAGTCTGAGACTCGAGTCGACTCCAGAGTATCACGAGTCGACTCCAAGCGTATCAAGTTCACTGGCACGGGCTCGAGTCGACTCCAGATCTGTACGAGTCGACTCCGACTGAGAACAGACAGAAGAACAGAAAGCTTCAACTCAGAACCTGTCAACGAGTCGACTCCCAAAGTGCGCGAGTCGACTCCGATGTTCACCGAGTCGACTCCAGGATAGTAAGAGTCGACTCCAAGAGGAACACAAAGAAAAAGTCAGAGAGCAGTTTTCGGGTCTGAGATTCGAGTCGACTCCAGTGAAACGCGAGTCGACTCCGATGGATGGCAAGTCGACTCCAAAGAAGGTGAGAGTCGACTCTCAGAGGAACACAAGAAAAAGTCAGAGAGCAATTTTCGGACTCTGAGATTCGAGTCGACTCCCGCAATATGCGAGTCGACTCCAAGACTCCGCGACCATCAACAGACAGAAGACCAAGTTGCTGCCTCTGAGATTCGAGTCGACTCCCAGACAGCTCGAGTCGACTCCAAGACAGCTTCACATCAAAAAGGCAGAAGACCAAGTTTCGGAAACTGAGAGCCGAGTCGACTCCGAGGAAGTTCGAGTCGACTCCAAGACTGGACGAGCCAAAAGACAGAGAATCGGGAGTTCGGGCTCTGAGATTTGAGTCGACTCCCAGGATAGTCGAGTCGACTCGAGTGGATCAAATTCAAAATTGGATCCACGGACTTCAGTGGATGAGCCGACTCCGAAATTGCCAAGTCAGCTCCAGAAGTTGGCGAGTCGACTCCAGGTCAAGACGAGTCGACTCCCAGTCGTGAAGGCAACTTTAATTCAAATTTGGAACAGTTGCCGAGTCGACTCCGGAAAAGCTTGAGTCGACTCCCGCTACAGCCGAGTCGACTCCTGATCGCGCGAGTCGACTCTAACCCACCAACGGACACATTGTCAGGCTGCGCAGAGTGTGCAGAACGGGCAGAAAAAACTCTCTAACGGCTAGTTTCCGTGGGGGTTGGTTTAAATAGCCACAGAAGACTGTAGCAAGGCAGAGAAGAACCATTCCACTCCAACTAATCAAGCATTCAAGCTCTGCAACGTGTTCTTCAA
This sequence comes from Phoenix dactylifera, assembly GCF_009389715.1. Taxonomy (NCBI): domain Eukaryota; kingdom Viridiplantae; phylum Streptophyta; class Magnoliopsida; order Arecales; family Arecaceae; genus Phoenix; species Phoenix dactylifera. The sequence continues at coordinate 386,424 of NW_024067796.1, forward strand.
CGAAAAAGAGGAAGATCTGTATTTAGTGCATCCACCTACATCTTTCCAGCAATTAAAAGCCTTCTCCTCCTGCATTCAAGTCGACTACTCACTCAAGAGGAGACCAGAAGTTTAAGAAGCCCTTCCTCTTCTCCAACTTAAAAGCGTTTGAGGGCTCTTAACTTTGTTATTGTTCATATTGCCATTTATCTGCTTTTGAGAAGCTGTATTTTTCTGTTTGTCTCTTTTATCTACACCTTTGTCTTTGCTTGGTTCAATCGGGGCATTGAATCAAGAGTATTGAGGTTGGTTGGTGAGCCGAGTGTAAAACCAACGTGTAAGGGTTCGATTGTGATCCCGGGAAAACAATCGGGGTTGGTTCTAGTCGGTGAGCCTGGGAAAACCGACCGAGTTCGTTGTGAGCTCGTAAAACAACAAGTTTGGTTGTGAGCTTGGAAAACAACCGGCTGTAATCCAAGGGGTTATAGTGAATTCCCAAGAGAGACTTGGGGAGTGGACGTAGGAGCAAGGGTTAGCTCCGAACCACTATAAAAGCTTTGTGTTTGTGATTGCTTGTCTCTTACCATTACTCTCATTTCATACACATCACAGCAACTAATTAATCATCTTGTAAAAAGCATTAATTAGTCACCCACAAACACTTTAATAGTTAAAATTATTTTAAAACCCAATTCACCCCCCCTCTTGGGTTGTCTATCTGGGCAACAAGTGGTATCAGAGCCTAAACTCTTCCACCCAAGAGTTAAAAGATCAAAATGACAACCCCATTTGGATCTTCCCACATTGAGGGTCAGTCCACCCAAAGACCCCCTTTCTTTAATGGATCCGACTACTCATACTGGAAGGCTAGGATGAGAATATTCATCCAAGCCCAAGACTATGAGATGTGGACCATTGTAGTAAATGGCCCATACATCCCATCCACATATGTAGAGGGTATCACGGTACTCAAATTAGAAAAGAATTGGGATGAACATGACATGAGAAAAGCACAACTAAATTCTAAAGCTATGAATGTGTTTTACTGTGCCTTAGATAGAAATGAATTCAATAGGGTCTCTACTTGCAACTCTGCAAAAGAGATCTGGGATAGACTTGAAGTGACCCATGAGGGCACAAATCAAGTTAAAGAATCCAAAATTAATATATTGGTTCATAAGTATGAACTATTTAAAATGGATTCTAATGAGACAATCACTAGCATGTTCACTAGGTTTACTGACATTGTCAATGGCCTAAAAAGCCTTGGCAAGAACTATACTAACAGTGAGCTTGTCAGGAAAATCCTTCGGTGTCTACCAAGGTCGTGGGAAGCTAAAGTGACGGCAATCCAAGAAGCCAAGGACTTGAACAAATTACCACTCGAGGAGCTTCTTGGATCCTTAATGACGCACGAGCTAACCATGAAGCAACACAACGAGGAAGAGTCCTCCCACAAGAAAAAGGTAATAGCTCTGAAATCTACTTCATCTAACAAGGAATTATCTTGCAGTAGCAGCAGTGAAGGAGAAGAACATGAGGAAGATGATGGTGAGGCACTTCTTGTGCGCAAGTTCAAAAAATTCATCAACCACAAGAAGGCTTATCATCAAAGGAGAGGCCCCTCAAATTCCTACCGCAAGGACAAAGGTAAGGAAAGGGAAAATGAGGGGATTGGGTGCTATGAGTGCAAAAAGCCGGGACACATCAGAGCTGAGTGTCCCTTACTAAAGAAGGGCAGCAAGTACAAGAAGAAGAAAGCCCTTGTCACCACCCTATCGGACTCCGACACATCATCTTCATCATCGGATGAAGAACAAGAAGAGAAGGCCAATTTCTGCTTCATGGCCAATGAAAATGAGGTAACTTCCGAAACACAGCTTGATTTTACATTTGATGAACTTTATGATGCTTTTAATGAATTAATGATAGAATATAAGGCAATAAATCTTAAGAATAAAGAACTAAAAATAACTAATCAATCATACCTACATAAATACGATAAATTAGTTAAGGATAAGGATTTAATCACCAAAGAAAATATAGAACTTAAGACAAGCAACCAACTTTTAACTCAAAAGACTAATACCTTAACTAAAGATAATGAAAAACTAACTAAGGAATTTTCAGAATTTAAAAACCATAAACAAATCTTAAACAAGGATCTAACAAACAAACTAAATGATCTAAAAATAGAAAATCAAACACTAACTAAAGAACTTAACAAATACAAACCCTTAGTTGAAAAATTTACATATAGTTCTGAAAAGTTAAATATGATACTCAATAGTCAACGAGCAGTATTTAATAAAGCGGGTTTAGGATATAAACCAAGAAATAAACAAAAACTTCTTAGTAACTTCTTTGTTAAAGCTGGAGAAACTAAAACTAAGAAAATAACCTGCTTTTGTTGTGGAACTATAGGTCATAAAGCAAATGTGTGTAATTTTAGAAAAGGTAAATCAAGAAGGAAAATTAAAAGGGTATGGGTTCCAAAAGGAACCAACTTGACTAACCATGAAGGACCCAAGAAAACTTGGGTACCTAAGTTGACATGATTTGCTTGTGTAGGAGTGTCTTGCAGCCAAGGTCAACAAAAACTGCTGGTATTTGGATAGTGGCTGCTCAAGGCACATGACGGGTGATAAGGATCAATTTTTCACCCTTGAAGCTAAGAAGGGAGGTGCTGTGACTTTTGGAGACAACAACCAAGGTCACATCATTGGTATTGGTAAAGTTCAAATCACCCCTTCAACTTTTATAGATAATGTTAGATATGTTGATGGTCTTAAGCATAACTTATTAAGCATTAGTCAATTATGTGATAAAGGATATGATGTTATGTTTAAACCATCACTATGCATTATAACAAACCCTAATGACAGTAGTTTAGTTTTTAAAGGGATTAGACGTGGAAATGTATATGTTGTTGACCTAGAAGATCTTGCAAAACATAACCAATGTTTAGTTGTTAATGAAACTAAAGATAATGATGCTAGTTGGTTATGGCACCGTAAGTTAGGTCATGCAAGCATGGACACAATAACTAAACTAGTTAAAAGAGATTCCGTGATAGGTTTGCCAAAATTAAAATTTGAAAAGAACAAAATATGTGAAGCATGTCAATTTGGCAAACAATCTAGGAACTCATTTAAATCCATAAAATGTGTCTCTACCTCTAGACCTCTAGAATTATTACACATGGACCTATTCGGACCAACTAGAACAACAAGCCTAGGTGGAAATAAATATGGTCTAGTTATTGTAGATGATTATTCTAGGTACACTTGGGTTATGTTCTTAGCACATAAAGATCAAGCTTTTTCAGTATTTAAAAAGTTTCATAAGGAAGTAACCAATGCTAGAGATACTTCAGTAATAGCCATTAGAAGTGACCATGGTACCGAATTTGAAAATCAGTTATTCAATGAGTTTTGTAGTAAAAAGGGAATAACTCATAATTTTTCTGCACCTAGGACACCACAACAAAATGGAGTTGTGGAAAGGAAAAATAGGACTCTAGAGGAAATGGCTAGAACTATGTTATGTGAAAGTAACCTCCCTAAGTACTTTTGGGGAGAAGCCATTAATACTTCTTGCCATATATTAAATAGAGTTTTATTAAGACCCATCATAAAGAAAACACCTTATGAACTTTGGAAAAACAGAAAACCAAAAGTTAATTACTTTCATGTTTTTGGATGTAGGTGTTTTGTTCATAATAATGGGAAAGATAATCTAGGTAAATTTGACTCTAAATCGGATGAAGGAATATTCTTAGGTTACTCTACAACTAGTAAAGCCTATAGAGTCTTTAATAAAAGAACCTTAGTTATAGAAGAATCTATACATGTTGTATTTGATGACTCTAGTGACATCTCCTCTAGTAAGAAAGTTAATTTTGATGACGATGTTGAAATTCTTGAAGAAAAGATAGATAAGATGGCATTACAAGATGATAATCAAAAGTTGAGTGAAGGAGCATCATCAAGCCAAGAGGCTATTGTGGATCATGGGCTAACTAAGGCTTGGAGGTATGCTCACGGGCATCCTAAGGAACTAATTCTAGATGATCCATCTCAACCGGTTAGGACTAGAGCATCCCTTAGAAATTTAAATAACCATCTAGCTTTTGTCTCACACTTTGAGCCCAAACACATAGAAGAGGCCGAAAATGATGTAAATTGGATAAATGCAATGCAAGAAGAATTAAACCAATTTACTAGAAACAAGGTATGGAATCTAATAGAGAGACCTTCTGAATATCCTATTATAGGCACGAAATGGATTTATAAAAATAAACTTGATGAAAATGGAATTGTTATAAGGAATAAGGCTAGACTAGTAGCAAAGGGTTATAATCAAGAAGAAGGTATAGATTTTGATGAAACCTTTGCTCCTGTAGCTAGACTTGAGGCTATTAGACTATTATTAGCATATGCATGCTCTAAGGACTTCAAACTTTTTCAAATGGATGTAAAAAGTGCATTTTTAAATGGGTATATTAATGAGGAGGTATATGTAGAACAACCTCCTGGTTTTGAAAATCATCAATACCCTAATCATGTATATAAACTGAACAAAGCACTTTATGGTTTAAAACAAGCACCTAGAGCATGGTATGAGAGACTTAGCAAATTTCTATTAGAACATGAATTCTCTAGGGGAAATGTAGATACAACCCTATTTCTGAAAAAACAAAACAAAGACATGTTATTAGTACAGATTTATGTTGATGATATCATTTTCGGTGCTACTAACAATCGCCTCTGCGAAGAATTTGCTGATTTGATGCAGAGTGAGTTTGAGATGAGCATGATGGGAGAGCTGAACTACTTCCTCGGGCTTCAAATCAAACAGTCTGAAGGAGGCATCTTCATCAATCAAGCCAAGTATATCAAGGAGATGCTCAAGAAGTTTGATATGGAGGAAAACAAGTCAATCAGCACCCCCATGAGCTCATCATGCAAATTAGATCAAGATGAATCAGGTAAATCTGTAGATCAAAAACTTTATAGAGGTATGATAGGATCCTTATTGTATTTTACTGCAAGTAGACCTGATATTATGTTTAGTGTTTGCATGTGTGCTAGATATCAGGCTAATCCTAAAGAATCACATCTAGCTGCAGTTAAGAGAATTTTTAAATACTTAATAGGAACTAAGAACATAGGGCTATGGTACTCTAAAGAATCTAGCCTAAACTTAATAGGATACACAGATTCAGACTTCGCTGGATGTAAGCTTGATAGAAAAAGTACCAGTGGGTCGTGTCAATTTCTAGGAGAAAATCTTATCTCATGGTTTAGCAAGAAACAAAACTCGGTTGCATTATCTACTGCTGAAGCTGAATATGTTGCAGCCGGGAGTTGTTGTGCTCAAATCTTGTGGATTAAACAACAATTAGAAGATTATGGCATTAAACAAGATAAAATTCCCATTAACTGTGATAATACAAGTGCCATTAATCTAACTAAAAATCCAATTCAACATTCAAGAACTAAACACATTGAGATAAGACATCACTTCATAAGAGATCATGTATTGAATGGTGATGTGACACTCCAATTTGTTTGTACTGATAATCAATTAGCAGACATTTTTACAAAACCCCTAAGTGAAGAGAGGTTTAGTGTGCTTAGGAGGGGATTAGGAGTGATTGATCCATCCTAGTGGTGGTTTCCACTAGATTCATTGATTTTGATGACTAGATTGTGGTTAAAATAGAGTTTCTTTTCAATAATCATCAAATCAGATCATACTTTAGTGTTTTTCCCTCATTTGGCACGATTATAGCATGATTTTTAGGTGCGTGCCAAGGTTAGAGACGACTCAAGTAAGTTTCAGAGTCGGCTCCTAAGGGGGAGTCGACTCGCGCATTTGCGGGAGTCGACTCGCAAAGATGGCAGCAGAGGGGGAGTCGACTCGCATATAGTCAGGAGTCGACTCGAAGTCTTCAGGCGCATAAGGAGAGTTGACTCGCGCATATTCTGGAGTCGACTCGAGGTCGAGTCGACTCGCGACTCAGTGGAGTCGACTCGCAGTCGGGATCCGACTTTTTAACCCTAGATTTGTCGTTTCGAAAACACTTTTCTCTCAAGCCGCCACTGTTCAAAAGCCCTAGAGCCGACTCCTAGGTCGTCCCCGATCGTCTCCAACCCCTTTTTCGTCGATCTTTCACCGGTTCTTAGGTTTTTCATCCCTTCCTAGGTCGCCCCCGGTCGGTCCCAAGCCTCCTCCGTCGACCTTTCTCCGTCCTTTAGGTTTTTCATTCCGTCTAGGTCATAATGCCGCGTAAGACCGTTGTCCGGAAGAGGTCCCGACCCGAGGCCGGTCCCGAGCGGCGCTCCAAGGCGCGGCACGATCCCGCGAGGCAACCACCTCCGGCTCGTTCCCCGCCTAGGGCGGTTCCCGCGAGGCCATTGGCCGGGAAGGCCGTTACCACCGAGAGATATGTCGATTTCGACTATCTCTCCCGGGAAGGGTTCACCATAGGTGATAGGCTTAGGGAACAGGGATTAGAGTACTTCCTCACTTTAGATCTCCCCACTTACCCTGGCCTTGTTAGAGAGTTCTATGGTACCGTCCATCGGGGAGATGGGGATATCGAGGGCACAGTAGCCGGTGTCCCTCTGTTTGTTACGGAGGATCTTATTGCCCACATCCTCCACCTTCCATTAGTAGGGGTGGCTCCCACACACCCTGAGGACAGGGTTGAGGCCCTTACGGCCGTTCTAGGGCATCCACCCCAGTCACCTCTAGACGAGGTTTCTGCTAGCTCACTTCCGATTGAGGTGAGAATCCTTTTGAGTATACTGTCTAGGTCCATCTTCCCTAAGACAGGGAGATTTGATTTTGTAAATGAGAGAGACCTAGCTCTTATGTTTTATATTCTTCAGGACACTCCGATCAACTTCCCCAAACTCATCTATAGGTATATGTGTGAGCCCCTAGATAGACCTAGGCTCACCCTCCCATACGGCATGATATTCACCCTTCTGTTTAGGGAGTACGAGATTCCCATTCCTGAGGGGGAATCCTTTCGCGCATTGCGATGGACAGATCGCATGCGAGCGGGGACCCTACACAGGATGGGGTTTCGGAAGAGAGAGGGGATCTGGGTTAGGAAGTCATCCATCACCACACAGACCACCAGACCTTCCCCCAGTCCTGAGCCCGATTCTGACTTTTCCGACGTACCAGACTTTCCATCCACTTCTGCTCCTACCACCTCCGCCGGACCCTCCTCCTCAGCCACTCAGCCTATGGATGTCCGGATCTCGTCTGAGCAGCTTCGGGAGCTGCGGCAGGAGATAGTCCGAGATCTGCTCCAGGAGCTCCGGGGTGCGGTGCCTACTCCCTCTCCTGCGCCCACATCTTCCGCATTGGTCCCTTCCCTGACAGCCGTGACAGACATGACGGCTGAGGTGAGGCAAGAGATATACAACATGAGGACCTTGATACAGGCCCAGTTCCACAGCATGAGTGAGGTCACGAGCACCACTCGACAGATGCGGGATGACATCGGCCGTGACATGTCCACCACCACCGCAGGGGCCGAGCGCTTGTCGAATGTGCTCATCGACAAGCTGGACGGACTGCAGAAGTCAGTACTCGAGCTGGATACGACACAGAGCAGGGCCATCCAGGCCATCATTCGCCAGCTAGAGAACGTGACCAATGCGGTCCAATCACTCGTGGAGCGCATGCCTCGAGGAGATACATCCTCGAGAGGAGGAGCCACATCCTCGAGAGGAGGAGTCACATCCTCGAGAGGAGGAGATACATCCTCGAGAGGAGGACCTACATCCTCGAGGAGACCGTAGCTACTTTTTGTATTTTGCTTTGACATGTATTGCTTTACGTTACTTATTGTATTCTGAAATGTACTTACATACAAATTAATACAATGAGTAGCCGCATTTTTCTTCAATAATGTGCCTTTTGATCTATGTTTGATTGTGTGTTCTGTTTACCTCCTTTTTGATATGATGACAAAAAGGGGGAGAAATATGTAAAAGAAAGAAAAATATGTATAAAATATGTAAAAGGAATCAATGGAAATCAATAAAAAGATAAACTCTTAAAACACACAAATTTGTTCTAAGTGGATTCGGTACCCCGAGGCTCATTATCTCTCTTTTGGGGCTCCTAATGGAGTAATCTCCAGAATCTATTCAAGGGATATTCGGAGATTAGCTGAATCCTACTCAAGAACAAATTGACAGATTTTCCCTCTAAAAACCAAAAAAAATTCAGTTCAAAAACTTCAAAGCATTAAAAGGAAATTCAAAGAAGCAAAACATAGTAGAATACATATGTTGAGGGGGAGAATCTGAATTTTAATCAAGCAAAATCATTAATGACATATAAGCCAAACAATTGATTGTATAATATGAAGGCTTATATAATTCCAAATGAAAGAGGGAGCTTTAACTCCGAAATTTATTGTTTCACTCCTTTCAAGCTTGGATAAATTGAATTACTAGACATTTGAATTCATTTATGGATTTTATTTCATTGTTTATTGTGCAATTCACTTTACATATACTCAGTGTTTTGTCATCATCAAAAAGGGGAAGATTGTGGAGTGATTGATTAAAACCCTATTTGATTTTGATGAGATCAAAGCAATTGAGTATATTTCTTGTTTACTAATGAATTCAATTAAGTGTTTCAGTGAAAATCTTGTCTAAGTGTCTCAAGACTTGGTTCATAATTTTTGGATAAGTTAAGAAGTCAGCTTGAACCAAAGTCTGAGACTCGAGTCGACTCCAGAGTATCACGAGTCGACTCCAAGCGTATCAAGTTCACTGGCACGGGCTCGAGTCGACTCCAGATCTGTACGAGTCGACTCCGACTGAGAACAGACAGAAGAACAGAAAGCTTCAACTCAGAACCTGTCAACGAGTCGACTCCCAAAGTGCGCGAGTCGACTCCGATGTTCACCGAGTCGACTCCAGGATAGTAAGAGTCGACTCCAAGAGGAACACAAAGAAAAAGTCAGAGAGCAGTTTTCGGGTCTGAGATTCGAGTCGACTCCAGTGAAACGCGAGTCGACTCCGATGGATGGCAAGTCGACTCCAAAGAAGGTGAGAGTCGACTCTCAGAGGAACACAAGAAAAAGTCAGAGAGCAATTTTCGGACTCTGAGATTCGAGTCGACTCCCGCAATATGCGAGTCGACTCCAAGACTCCGCGACCATCAACAGACAGAAGACCAAGTTACTGCCTCTGAGATTCGAGTCGACTCCCAGACAGCTTGAGTCGACTCCAAGACAGCTTCACATCAAAAAGGCAGAAGACCAAGTTTCGGAAACTGAGAGCCGAGTCGACTCCGAGGAAGTTCGAGTCGACTCCAAGACTGGACGAGCCAAAAGACAGAGAATCGGGAATTCGGGCTCTGAGATTCGAGTCGACTCCCAGGATAGTCGAGTCGACTCGAGTGGATCAAATTCAAAATTGGATCCACGGACTTCAGTGGATGAGCCGACTCCGAAATTGCCAAGTCAGCTCAAGAAGTTGGCGAGTCGACTCCAGGTCAAGACGAGTCGACTCCCAGTCGTGAAGGCAACTTTAATTCAAATTTGGAACAGTTGCCGAGTCGACTCCGGAAAAGCTTGAGTCGACTCCCGCTACAGCCGAGTCGACTCCTGATCGCGCGAGTCGACTCTAACCCTCCAACGGACACATTGTCAGGCTGCGCAGAGTGTGCAGAACGGGCAGAAAAAACTCTCTAACGGCTAGTTTCCGTGGGGGTTGGTTTAAATAGCCACAGAAGACTGTAGCAAGGCAGAGAAGAACCATTCCACTCCAACTAATCAAGCATTCAAGCTCTGCAACGTGTTCTTCAACGAAAAAGAGGAAGATCTGCATTTACTGCATCCACCTACATCTTCCCAGCAATTAAAAGCCTTCTCCTCCTGCATTTAAGTCGACTACTCACTCAAGAGGAGACCAGAAGTTTAAGAAGCCCTTCCTCTTCTCCAACTTAAAAGCGTTTGAGGGCTCTTAACTTCGTTATTGTTCATATTGCCATTTATCTGCTTTTGAGAAGCTGTATTTTTCTGTTTGTCTCTTTTATCTACACCTTTGTCTTTGCTTGGTTCAATCGGGGCATTGAATCAAGAGTATTGAGGTTGGTTGGTGAGCCGAGTGTAAAACCAACGTGTAAGGGTTCGATTGTGATCCCGGAAAAACAATCGGGGTTGGTTCTAGTCGGTGAGCCTGGAAAAACCGACCGAGTTCGTTGTGAGCTCGTAAAACAACAAGTTTGGTTGTGAGCTTGGAAAACAACCGGCTGTAATCCAAGGGGTTATAGTGAATTCCCAAGAGAGACTTGGGGAGTGGACGTAGGAGCAAGGGTTAGCTCCGAACCACTATAAAAGCTTTGTGTTTGTGATTGCTTGTCTCTTACCATTACTCTCATTTCATACACATCACAGCAACTAATTAATCATCTTGTAAAAAGCATTAATTAGTCACCCACAAACGCTTTAATAGTTAAAATTATTTTAAAACCCAATTCACCCCCCCTCTTGGGTTGTCTATCTGGGCAACACTAATCTACAAGAAATTGGCTTTGACACCGCACCACCGATGATTAGAATAGTGGTATTTTGACACCGTTGCCACCGGTGGTTAATAATAGTAGTTTTTGACACTTTGTGCGACTCATGCCACTGAGTTACGTGGACATTGCCTATTGATTTTAGGATTACAGTACCAGTTTTTATGAAAGTGGTAATAAATTTCAAAAGAAAATATGTATTATTGATGATTTAAATCCCAGTCAATATTTTATACTTTAATTAAATATTTGTTATGCTTTGATCTCACTCTAGGGTATTATGTTGCTTACTGGGCTGGTTTGCCTCATTATCATGTTTTCTCTATTTTCAGATCTAGATGCATGATTGCAAGAGACTGGGGAGTGCGTTAGATTTTTTAAAGATACCTTCAGTTGATAGCATTTTAGTCAGATTAGTTATAGTATTTAATTTGATTTATGTTATTAGTTAGCACATATTGACATATGTTACATTGGAACTTTGTAAGATTGATTTGAATAAATTATTAGTTAAATAGAATTTTAGGATTTATTGTTGCTTTGATATGATCTATAGCCTTGCATGCTTGTATGTCCTACCATACAGGTGTGTGGCATCTATTGCGTTCCATGTTTGGGGCATGATATATTTGGTCGTATCATAGCTTAGGTTTAAGATTACTAGAGATCGTGATTGAAATAGTTATATTGGAGATTAACTTTTAAGATTCTTAGGGTCCATCGAAAAGTTTGAGAGATGGGTCGATGGGTCGAAATTAGGCAATGAGACAAATGCCTTTTTGTTATTGATAGATTTGTGTTATGTTATCTAAATTTTGAGATGTTTGAATCAAAATGCTAGCTAACTTTTCTTATAGCCAAAGTGTGAATAAGCTGGTTGGAAATTCTCTCAGGGTAACAATTTGTATTTCTTGTTATGATTAACTAGATTTTGACTAAATTAAGTGAAGGAGTATTGATCATGGAATATTATCGTGCTATATGTGATTTTGGAAGTTCAACTTGATGAGGGTATTTTGATGTTACTTCTAGCTTGAAGTTAATTATTTTGGTGGCAAGTTAAGGTTCATTTATAAAATATTGTTTAAGGTTTGGGCTAGAAAATATTTTATGATATTCATTGAAATATTCTTCGAGGATTGAAATCTATATATAGATCATGCATGAAACTCCTATGTAGAAGGAAAATATATTTAGGATGAGACTCTAGAATTTTTCTTTAGCTTTACCTAAAATTTGAAATTTTAGATCTTTTCAAATCACAATGCAGATTGGTATTTGGTTCGCAAGTTATTTCATAAATTATGAGAAAGTGTGGTGGTTTGAATTATTTTATAGCTGGTCAACAATATTAACTCTATGATTTGATGGTTTTCCTTGTTAAGGAGAATTTCCTTGTCAAAGAAAAGGAATAGTGTTTTGATTCTTGACTGATAAGGATATTATTGTGTTATCAATAGGATCTTCTATCTAGTATGTTAAAAAAAAGGGGACTATTACTAACAGGATGAAACAGTTAATAAATCTATGTTGTCTTCAGTAGATACTCTAAGTTAATGTATATTGGTCTCTTTGTTTCAGATAGTCTAGTGGATTTACAAAATCATGAATGTTTGCAATATTGCAAATAAAAATATTTCTCTTATTAGAGGAATTGATTTGAATGTAATATCATAGTGCTTATATCTTGGTGAAATTTTTCGTAAATCTTTGAACCAAATTATTACATTTTTGTGAAAAAAATTATAAATCAAGGCCATGGGTTGATCATGGATTCTGTATCACTATAGGAGAAATGCTAGTGGAATTTCATGAGAGGCCTCAATGAGTTTAATCTATAAGATAAGATTCGAAAAGGTTGAATATGCTTATGAGTGAGTTAATCTAGGATTAATTTGTTGGAGCATCAAATTAGTATTCTTAAAAGAGAGATCAATATCAAATTGTATAATGGACTTGTTAAGGGAATCTAGGGTTGGCTTAGCTCAAATTGGACCTAAAATATTATTACTTGATCATACAATGGTGCAAATATGGCAATTATCTCGAGGGTTAATCATGATCTAGTATGCTTGGAAAGTAAGGAAAAAATTTTGCTTGGGTATTATCAAAAAAAATGATGATGATCTGGATCATTAAGAAATTTTGGAGAATATTGATCAAAGTTGCGCAGTAAAAGTACGGTGGAGTGAGTCATTTTAAACTGGTCAAAAATATTGATAGTATTTTGTAATATATTATGATGGAAAACTAGATTTTTTTAATAACAAGGATTTTGTTAATAAGAGAAGGTAAATACTGTTGATTCTCAGGTTAATCAAGATATGACTATGTTATCTCTTTGATATGTTCTTCTATTATTGGTATGATAAAGAAAATTTTGAGCATTTCATGACTAGGAGGAGTTGATCATTAATTAAACATGATCTAAATTTTTAAGTATCCAAATAAGTCATGTGTTAGTTGTTCCCTCTTTATGATTTATAAATTATGTTAAATTTTAAGCCTTGTGACATATTGAATCATGGTATCAATACTATGCCTTCTCGGACTTGCTCTTAAAATATGATACCAATCATTTTTGCTTGTTCGTCAACGGCTTGGATATATACCGACTCTCCAATTTCGACCAGATTGCTACCGGAGATTCCTCGTCCATGACATGATACATCACGTTATCAGCCAGACAAAATTGTATATTTGAAACAGCCTTCGCCTCCAATTCCTTCCACTCTGCATCACCCATGTTATCGGGTTTCTTTCCATACAGGGCTTTCACCATACCCTACGATACTAACAGATCTTTCACCCTTCTCTATCATAGCCTGAAATTTCTAGTTCCATCAAACTTTATCACATCGAACTTCGTAGAAGATATCCTGCCATCTTATCTTTTTGCAAAAAAAAAAATAGAGAAAATTAAGATATGATGAAAAATAAAAATACCAAATAACGCTTCTTTTCTTAGGATCTATCCACGAACGGCCGCAGACGCGCGTTGGCCCCGGCACGGGTGCAGATGGTGCTCGTCAGAGATTCCTCTCGGATCTGATGCGTGCGGTGGTGGAGATGCGGCAGAAGTTCTCTCTTTCTAGCCGTAGATAGCGTCAGGGAAACGCTCCCCTCCTCCTTGCTCGAGTCGCGCGGCGGTGCTCCATGCAAACGGTCGTCGATGGAAGATCTCCTTCCTCCACGGAAGCCGTCGCAAATAGAGAAAAAATCCATAGGAAGAAAAAACTTGGGTTTCAGTTTTTTTTTGAGGGAATGAAGAAACTGCAAAACACCCACGCGACAGGGATTCTACCTCTCCTCCTTGATCGCGTCCGGCCGATCGTCTCAGGATGTTTTCCCCTTCCTTCCGCTTGAGAACCACCACAAAAACAACTAGGAGCCCACGCGACAGGAAGAAGAGGACTTGGGGAAGAAGACGCCTTGGGGAAGGCGTCCTACACCACGTAAAACACTTGGGAGAGAGAAGAAACTCTCCTCTTTTCCTTCCTTCACATGAATCACCTCCCAAGACCCCTTCTCTTTTTCTTTGGTGTGAGATAGGGGGCTGAAGTCGGCAGCCCCAACCGACTTCAGCCCCATTCCCCTTTTGGAAGGGGCCAGAGCAGGGGATCGCAGACACGATCCCCTCCGGCTTTCTTCGGGCGCAGCGAGGGCGGGGTGCCACGGGCGTTACTTGGCAACCCCACGATCGTTCCGCAGCCACCCTGCGGCCGCACGAGCGGCCATTGATTTCGCCCCACCGCCGCAATTTTCGCGATGGAAAGCCATTGAAATAGGGTTATAAAACCCTCCTTTCCTCGTCCCTTGGATCCTCCATGGAGCACCTCCTATCCTTTCCCCCCTCTCTTCCCTACTTCTCTCCTCCTCCGGTGACCGCGTGCGCCACCCCAACCGAGCTTCTCCACGCTAGATCATCTTCTTCCTTGGATTTTTTTTTGGTTTCCTCTGCTTCCCCTGTTTTGAGATCTAGTTTGGCCAATGGAAACCCCACCGCCGTCGCTACTGCTAGCTGCCGAATCGAGCCACCTGCGGCTGGGATCCGCCGCCTCCGTCGATCGCCAGTAAGCCTCTTCTTCTTGCTATTCATTCTATTGCCAGATAGCTTCGATTCTTCCCTTTATTTTAGCCCCAAACCAAGACCAAGCTCGGTTGTTCTCGACCCCGACCACCGCAACGGCCGCCGGCCATCACTGCGGCCAGCTGGCCGTCGACCGGATGATGGCCTCCGCCATCTAGGCTGGCCACCTAGACACCCCCCCCCCGGTTCTTTCTTCCTCTTCTTCTTCTTATCCGTGGGGGTTTGGGGAAGAAGAAGGGCCCTGTTCACGGGCCCTATTCACTACGGGCCCAACTTGGGCCTGGTTCGAACCCGAAACCCGAAAAAAATCCGAAATCCGAAACTCAATTCAGACCAGCAACCCGAAACCCAGTTCAGACCCGAAATCCGAAACCCGAAACCCAAACCCGTTTCGCCAATAAATAGAATTTTGCAGTGAAGCCCTGGACAGTATATTATTTCACAAAAGAGCCTTCTACAATTTATGTTTGTTCCCTATAAGAAAGATTATTAAATAAGTGTTGCCCAGAAAGACAACCCAAGAGGGGGGGTGAATTGGGTTTTAAAATAATTTTGCAATTAAAACGTTTGTGGATGACAAATTAATACTTTTGCAAGATGATTAATTAGTTGCTATATGCTGTGAGTGAAATGAGAGTGAGAGAGAGAGACACAAGCAATCACAAACACAATGTTTATAGTGGTTCGGAGCTATCCCTTGCTCCTACGTCCACTCCCCAAGTCTCACTTGGGAATTCACTATAACCCCTTGGATTACAGCCGGTTGTTTTACAAGCTCACAACCCAACTTGTTGTTTTACGAGGTCACAACGAACTCGGTCGGTTTTCCCAGGCTCACCGACTAGAACCACCCCGATTGTTTTTCCGGGATCACAATCGAACCCTTACACGTTGGTTTTACCCTCGGCTCACCAACCAACCTCTACACTCTTGATTCAATCCCCTGATTGAATCAAGCAAAGACAAGATGGAAAGAACAAAGACAAATAGAAAAACAGAGCTTCTAAAAAGCAGATATACAGCAATATAAACTAGAGAGAAGTTAAGAGCCCTCAAACACGTTTGAGTTGGAGTAGAGTAGGACTTCTTGAACTGTGAGTCTCCTCTTGAATGTCTGGTCGACTTGAAGGCAGGAGGAGACTTCTTTAAATGCTGGGAAGAGGTAGCTAGATGGAGTTAATGGCGCTCTTCCTTCTTTTCTGTTGAAAACCAGTTGGCCGAGATAGGATGGTTGATTTCTTTGAGTGGAATGGTGCTTCTCTACCTTGCTACAGTCCTCTGTGGCTATTTAAGCCATCCCCCACGGAAACTAGCCGTTAGACACTTTTTTCTGCCCGTTCTGCACACTCTGCACATCCTGACAATATGTCCGTTGGGGTCGGAGTCGACTCGCGCGATCTGGAGTCGACTCGGCTGTAGCGGGAGTCGACTCATGCTTTTCTGGAGTCGGCTCGGCAACTGTTCCGAATTTGAATTAAAGTGACCTCCGCGACTGGGAGTCGACTCGACTTAACCCGGAGTCGACTCGCCAACTTCTGGAGCTGACTTGCCATTTTCGGAGTCGGCTCATCCCATGAAGTCCATGGAGCTAATTTTTCAACTTGGCCCACTCGAGTCGACTCGACAATCCTGGGAGTCGACTCGGCGCTCAGAGCCCGAACTCCCGATCTTCTGTCTTTTGGCTCGTCCAGTCTTGGAGTCGACTCGAACTGTTCCGGAGTCGACTCGGCTCTCAGTTTCCGAAAACTGCTCTCTGACTTTTGCCTTGTGTATCACTGAGAGTCGACTCTACGCTTTCTTTGGAGTCGACCTGCCAACCATCGGAGTCGACTCGCGTTCCACAGGAGTCGACTCGAATCTCAGGGTCGAAAATCGCTCTCTGACTTTTCTGTCTGTAACTCCTTGGAGTCGACTCATACTACTCCGGAGTCGACTCGGTAATCATCGGAGTCGACTCGCGCACTTCAGGAGTCGACTCGCTGACAGGTTTTGAGTTGAGTCTTTCTGTTCGTCTGTCAGTTCTCAGTCGGAGTTGACTCGTAATGATCCGGAGTCGACTCGAGCCCGTGCCAGTGATTCTGATACGCTTGGAGTCGACTCGTAATATTCTGGAGTCGATTCGAGTCTCAGACTTTGGTTCAAACTGACTTCTTAACTTATCCAAAATATCTTGAACCAAGTCTAGAAACACTTAGACAAGATTTTCACTGAAACACTCAATTGAATTCATTAGTAAACAAAAGATATACTCAAATGCTTTGAGCTCATCAAAATCAAATAGGGTTTTAATCAATCACTCCACAATCTCCCCCTTTTTGATGATGACAAAATATTGAGTATATGTAAAGTGAATTGCTCAATAAACAAGGAAATGAAATCTATAAATGAATTCAAGTGTCTGGTTTTTTTAATTTATCCAAACTTGAAAGGTGTGAAACAATAAATTTTGGAGTTAAAGCTCTCCCTTTCATTTGGAATTATATAAGCCTTCATGTCATGCACTCAATTGTTTGGCTTATATATATTTAATGATTTGACTTTCTTAAAAATTCAGATTCTCCCCCTCAACATATGCATTCTACTTTGTTTTGATTCTCTGAATTTTCTTTTAATGCATTGAAGTTTTTGAACTGAAATTTTTGGTTTTTAGAGGAAAAATCTGTCAATTTGTTCTTGAGTAGGATTCAACTAATCTCCGAATATCCCTTGAATAGATTCTGGAGATTACTCCATTAGGAGCCCCAACAGAGAGATAATGAGCCTCGAGGTATCAAATCCACTAAGAACAAATTATTGTGTGTTTTAAAAGTTTTTTTTATTGATTTTCATTTTTTTCTTTTACATATCTATTACATATTTCTCCCCCTTTTTGTCATCGTATCAAAAAGGAAATGAATAGAACACACAAGCAAGCAGAGATCAATTGGCACAGTATTGAAATGAATATGTCTACTCATTGTATTGATGGATATATAAATACATTTGTGAATACAATAAGTAAAGCAAAAGATACATGTCAAAATAAAACAAAAGCAGCTAGGGTCTCCTCGAGGATGTGGCTCCTCCTCTCGAGGATGTGGCTCCTCCTCTCAATCTGTTCTGTTCCATAAGGAGAGTGACCCCGTCTGTGACATTCCCAAGCTGGGAGATAATGGCCGAAGTGGCCCTGCTGTGTGTGGTGGAGAGCTCGGTCAGGGTCTCCTGCAGTGTGTCCAACTTGGCGATCAGTACATTCGCCAAGCGCTCTGCCCCCTGGGTAGTGGTGCCCATATCCTGTCGGACGTTATCGCGCATCTTCCGAGTAGTGCTCGTGACTTCGCTCATGCTGTAGAACTGGGCTTGGATCAGGAACCTTACATTGTCGATCTCTTCCCGCACATGGGCCGTCATCTCAGCCACGGCGGACAGGGAAGGGACCAACGCTGAAGAAGGTGCAGGAGAAGGAGCAGGCACTGAACCCCGGAGCTCCCTAAGTAGGTCGTCCCGGAGATCTCTAACTATCTCCTGCCGCAACTCCCGGAGCTGCTCAGGAGCGATCCGGACCTCCATGGGCTGAGTAGGTGGAGCAGAGGAGGAGGGTCCGGCTGAGGTGGTGGGAGCAGAAGTGGAGGGAAAGGTAGGATAGTCTGAGTCTGGGTCAGGACTGGGGGAATGTCTGGTGGTATGTGTGGAGGTGGATGATTTCCTAACCCAGGTTTCCTCGACCTTCCGAAACCCCATCCTGTGTAGGGTTCCCGGACGCATGCGATCTGTCCATCGCAATGCGCGAGAGGGTTCCCCCTCAGGAATGGGAATCTCGGCCTCCCTAAACAGAAGAGTGAACATCATGCCATAGGGGAGGGTGAGCCTAGGTCTATCTAGTGGCTCACATAGGTATCTATACATCATCTTGGGAAAGTTGATTGGGGTGTCCTGGAGGATGTAGAACATAAGAGCTAGGTCTCTCTCAGATACAAAATCGAAGCGGCCAGTCTTCGGGAAGAGGGACCTAGAGATGATACTCAAGAGGAGCCGCATCTCAACAGAAAGTGAGCTAGCGGACACCTCATCTAAGGGGGACTGAGGTGGATGTCCTAGAATGGCCGTAAGGGCCTCAGTCCTATCCTCGGGGTGTGTGGGAGCTACCCCTACTTGTGGAAGGTGGAGGATTTGAGCTATGAAATCCTCGAAAATAAACAATGGGACACCGGCTACAGTTCCCTCTATTCCCCCATTGCCCCTATGGACAGTACCATAAAACTCTCTAACTAGGCCAGGGTATGTGGGGAGATCTAAGGAACAAAAATACTCTAAACCCTGGGCCCGCAATCTCTCTCCTATGGTAAAGCCCTCCCGGGAGAGATAGTCAAAATCGACGTATCTCCCGGTGGAGACCGCCTTCCCAGCGCACGGCCTCGAGGGAACCTCCCTTGGCGGGGAACGAGCCGGAGGTTGTGGCCTCACGGGATCGTTCCGAGCTTTGGGCCGTCGCTCGGTGCCGCTCGCGGGTTGGGGCCTCTTCCGGCTTGGGACAACGGCTTTACGAGGCATGGTCGACCTAGAATGGGGTAGAACGCTAATGGACGGAGGAAGGTCGACGGAAAAAGTCCTAAGGACGGTCGGAGACGATCTAGGAGACGGCTCTAGGATTTTTTGAACAGTGGCGGCGGTGAATAGAAGTGTTGATAAAACGCTTGGATTAGGGTTAAAAACCCGGATCCCAACCTCGAGTCGACTCCACTGAGTCGCGAGTCGACTCGACCTCGAGTCGACTCCAAAGTATGCGCGAGTCGACTCCCCCTCATGAGCCATCGACTTAGAGTCGACTCCCGTCAATGTGCGAGTCGACCCCTCTTATGCTTCATCTTCCTCGAGTCGACTCCCGTCTGTGTGCGAGTCGACTCCTTCTTATGAGCCGACTCCGAAACTTACTCGAGTCGACTCGAACTCTGGCACGCACCTAAAAGTTATGCTATTTTCGTACCAAACCAGGGACACTCACTAAGTTATGATCTAATTTGATGATCATAGTTGTTGCCTAGAGATGGTCACCCAAGAGGGGGGGTGAATTGGGTGTTTTAAAACTTTTCGCCTAATTAAAAATAAAACACACAAATGTATGAACTAAAGTAAAGAAAGAGGAATGAGAAAGGTCAATCGCAAACACAAGGTTTTATAGTGGTTCGGAGCTTCCACTGCTCCTACATCCACTCTCCAAAGCACCTTTGGGAATTTCCACTATAATCCAAGATTACAGTCCGGTAGTTTTGCGAGTGCACTACCCAACTCGTTGTTTTACACCGGGCTAACAACAAACCCTATAACCCCCAATTTCACTTAGGCTTGGGACGCCTTTCCCTTGTTCCAAGTCCCTTGACTGGAACAAGCACCACAATGAAAGGTTTTACAAAGGATTGAAAAGCTCTAAATAAGCAAATATGACAATGATAAACAATAGAATCCGGAAGAATCCTTTTGCCGTTGGAAGCATGGAAAATGATGATTCTTCCGATGTGGATCGCGTAGGCTTGAGTATGAGCTTTGAATCCTGAGCGGAAGAGAGTGGTTGAGCTTGAAATCACTTGGGAAGCTTGAAAGCACTTGATTTCTTCACTTGAATGCACTCACTCTCTTGAACTTCTCTTTCTTACTTCTCTCTTAAATGATCTAGCTTTGGGTTGGTGAAGAGTTGTTGAGAAGCACTTAAGAGGTCCCTTTTATAGCCCAAAAAGCAAATATAGCCGTTAGAGATAAAGTAAAAGAGATTTGAAATTCAAACCAAACCTGCAAAAGTTGTCAGTCGCGTCCCAGGCGCTCCGGAGACGTCTCCGCTTCAACGCGAGACGTCTCGGCTGTATAAATTTACTTTTCACTTTGTTTGGGGTCGACTCGGCACTTTATGGGGACGACTCTGGAATTGTATCGTTTGAATCCTTGTTTTTCTGTTTTTCTGAGAGGGTCGTCTCTGTACTTTATGGGGACGTCTCGGCTTGTTTGCACTTTTTGCATGGGGACGACTCCGCTGCCTTAGGGACGACTCCGCTGTTATAACTCCGAAAAACATGTCTTCTGGAATTCTCTGAGAGAGTCGACTCCGCTCTTTCAGGGGACGTCTCCGCTGCCTTATCACCGAAAATGACATCCTCTGGAAAATCCTGAGAGAGCCGACTCCGCTACCTCGGGGACGACTCGGGAAGTCTGCTTTTTACTTGCGGGGATGACTCTGCGTACGGTGGGGACGTCTCGCGCATATCTATTAAAAACTGCCTTTCTGCCGCCACTGAGAGAGTCGACTCCGCTACTGAGAGAGTCGACTCCGCTATCGCGGGGACGACTCGGCAGGTGCCGGGGACGTCTCCAGACGTGCCAGTTCTTCCTGTTTGTGCCAGAGACGTCTCTGAGACAACCCGGAGACGTCTCGGCTGTCCCTGAACTTTTTCTTTCATCTCAAAAATTCTTCAATATGTCCTTAAAAAATCATGGAAACTTGCCTAGACATTTCTTAACAATATTCTTAATAAAATACATGAAATTCTCAATTAAATTGTTAAGATAAATGGAATTATACTCTAGTGTTTTGTATTCATCAAAATCCATTAGGGGGTCAACAATCTCCCCCTTTTTGATGATGACAAAACACTGAGTATATGCAAAATTCGAATTTTAAACATATACACAGTATTTGATCAGATGTACAAGCATAATGTTTTGATTAGAGCTAGATACAGTGTGCATAATTCAAAATAGTCAATTTTTAGTTCTATCATTATGCATAAGATTGATCTTTATAGCTCTTAAGCAATTTTAGCATATCAACTGAATTTGAATTAAGTTAAAATTTGAAAGCTAAGTTCTTTTTGACTCCCCCTTTCTTTTCCAGAAGGGCAATTATCTAAAAGCCAATATTTTTCAATTTTATCTTTTCTAATTCAACTTTGGAGTATGAATTTCGTATTTTGCATTCCAATGTATCCAATATCCATATTGGTTCTACTCTTGGTTCTACTCCCCCTTCTATATATCTACTCCCCCTTTTTGTCATCAACAATGAAGGGGACAAATTATCCTTCTATGAACTACTCAAGGAGATTCAAGTTGTGCTCCCCCTGTCCAAGTTATTTCTATTAAAGAATTTTAGTCATTCATATCACTCCCCCTTTGTTTTGGAATTCATTTCAGACTCCTCTTTTTGTTTAACATAGTTATCACAAGATGTGCTCCCCCTGTGTCATATACATGGATAAGTTGTGTTGAATTTGAATACTTAAGGTATGTTATGAGATTTTTATGGCACATCACAAGAAACACATACACAGTCACAGAATCACATACACAGTAGCACATACACAAGGTTTCAAAAGAAATTGTATTCATGTATCATTGTAAACCTTTGAAGTCAGTACATAGTTAAAAGAAGAAATCATTACAAGTATTGATTTCTACTACAAAAAGTGTTTCAAAATAGCCTAGGGTATACAAAAAGAAGATCCCTAGATGTCTACAAAAAGTCCCTTATCGGCGACGTTGCTCATAAGCCCTACAAGCTGCATCTATAAATGCATTGATTGAATCCATTAGGGTCTTGAACTGATCTCCCTGTGACTTATGGAAGGCTGCCACGAGTGCTTCAAATTCTATGGTTGCCATTTCAATTCTTCCTCTAAGTTGGGCAACCAAGGTGCCCACATTTCCTCCTGGGCTTGTCAACTCTTTAAGACTCTTTGAAATGGTCTTCAAGCTGTCCTTTAGCTCAATTGATCTGATTGTTTGGGTGGCACCCACACCAACTATTTCTTGCGTTGTAGCTTCAATTTGAGCTCTAATTTCCTTCAGCTCTTGTAGAAGCCCTTCATGTGAAGCTCTGATGGGGGCCAACTCAGTAGAGATCATGGATCTCATTTCCTCCCTGTTGACCCCCTAATGGATTTTGATGAATACAAAACACTAGAGCATAATTTCATTATATCTTAACAATTTAATTAAGGAATTCATGTGTTTTATCTAGAATATTGTTGAGAAATGTCTAGGCAAGTTTCCATAATTTTTATGAATTCATTGAAGAACATTTTGAGTTAATGAAAAAGTTCAGGGACAGCCGAGACGTCTCCTGATGGTTTCAGAGACGTCTCTGGCACAAACAGGAAGAACTGGCACACTTGGAGACGTCCCCGGCACCTGCCGAGTCGTCCCCGCGTTAGCGGAGTCGACTCTCTCAGTAGCGGAGTCGACTCTCTCAGTGGCGGCAGAAAGGCAGTTTTCAAGAGATATGCGCGAGACGTCCCCACAGTACGCCGAGTCGTCCCCGCAGGTAAAAAGGAGAGTTCCCGAGTCGTCCCCAAGATAGCCGAGACGGCTCTCTCAGGGTTTTCCAGAGAATGGTTTTTTCGGTGATAAGGCAGCGGAGTCGACCCTGAGACAGCGGAGCCGTCCCCATGCATAAAGTGCAGACGAGCCGAGACGTCCCCTGAAAGAGCGGAGTCGACTCTCTCAGGGAATTCCAGAGGACATGTCTTTCGGAGATAAAGAAGCGGAGTCGTCCCCAAGGCAGTGGAGTCGTCCCCACTCAAAAAGTGCAGACAAGCCGAGACGTCCCCGTAAAGTGCCGAGTCGACCCCAGACAACATAAAAAGTAAAATCCTGTAGGCGAGACGTCCCTCGTTGTAGCGGAGACGTCCCCGGAGCGCCTGGGACGCGACTGACAGCTTTTCAGGTTTGGTTTGAATTTCAAATCCTTCTCTTTTTGTTTCTAACGGATATATTTGCTTTTTGGGCTATAAAAAGGGACCTCTTAAGTGGTTCTCAACAACTCTTCACCAACCAAAAAGCTAGATCATTCAAGAGAGAAGTTAGAAAGAAAAGCTCAAGGGAGTGAGTGCATTCAAGGAAGGAAATCAAGTATTCTCAAGTCTCCCAAGCGATTTCAAGCTCAACCACTCTCGTGCGCTCGGGATTCGAAGCTCACACTCAACCCTACGCGCTCCACCTCGGAAGAATCAACATTTCCCACGCTTCCAACGGCAAAAGGATTCTTCCGGGTTACATTATTCATAATTGTTATATTTGCTTCTCAGAGCTTTTATTTCCTTTTGTAAACTCTTTTATTGTGGTGCTTGTTCCAGTCAAGGGACTTAGAACAAGGGAAAGGCGTCCCAAGCCTAAGAGAAATTGGGGGTTTTAGGGTTTGTTGTGAGCCCGGTGTAAAACAACGAGTTGGGTAGTGAACTCGCAAAACTACCGTACTGTAATCTTGGATTATAGTGGAAATTCCCAAAGGCGCTTTGGGGAGTGGATGTAGGAGCGGTGAAGGCTCCGAACCACTATAAAACCGTGTGTTTGTGGTTGTCTCTTCTTATCTCTTTATCTTTATTTTAGTTCTTATATTAGTGTGTTTTATTTTTAATTAGGCAAAAAGTTTTTAAAACACCCAATTCACCCCCCTCTTGGGTGACCATCTCTGGGCAACAAGTGGTATCAGAGCAGGTGCTCTGTATATTTCTTGAAAGACCTAACCGTCTTAGCCAAAGATCTAGATGGCAACACCCTTTAACAATGTTCCTGCCGAGGGGCAAGCAACCAATAGACCTCCACTCTTCAATGGGACAAATTATACCTATTGGAAGACGAGAATGAGAATTTTCATTCAAGCACAAGACTATGCCTTGTGGAGGGTTATAGTCAAGGGACCACAAGAACCATCACACGTGATGAATGGCGTTCGAGTTCCCAAACCTGAGGAGGATTGGGATGAGAATGATGATAGGATGGCTCAACTCAATTCTAGAGCCATGAACTCATTATTTTGTTCTCTAGATGTAAATGAGTTCAATAGAGTCTCTACATGCAGTTCCGCTAAGGAAATATGGGATAGGCTTGAAGTTACCCACGAGGGTACAAATCAAGTCAAAGAGTCCAAAGTGAACATTCTAGTTCACAAGTATGAATTGTTTAAGATGGAACCTAATGAAACCATTACATGCATGTTTACACGTTTTACCGAAATTATTAATGGTCTAAAAAGCTTGGGCAAATCTTACACTAACCCCGAACTTGTGAGTAAAATTCTCAGGTCACTGCCAAAAGCATGGGAAGCAAAGGTCACGGCGATTGTAGAAGCCAAAGACCTCAACACCTTGGGGCTAGAACAACTCTTGGGCTCATTGATGACGCATGAGCTCACGATGAAGCAGCATGAAGAAGAGTTGCCAAAGAAAAAGACAATCGCACTCAAGGCTACCTCAAGTGTATGTGAAGAAGAGAGCAGTGAGAGTGAAGAAGAAAGTCAAGATGAGGACTTGGGTTTGATAGTAAGGAAATTTAAAAAGTTCATGAGAAGAAAGAAACCATTCCCAAGAAAGAAATTTGGAGGGAGAAATGATTGGGAAAAAGAAAAAGAAAAAGAAAGAGACCCAATCGTATGCTATGACTGCAAGAGACCGGGACATATTCGTTCCGAATGCCCACAACAAAAGAAGCATTTTGGAAAGAAGAAGAAAAAGGCATTGAAGGCAACATGGGATGACAGTGACACATCATCCTCCGAGGAAGAGAAGGAAGAGACCGCCAATCTATGCTTCATGGCGCTCGAAGATGACGAGGTATGTCAAAACCCAACTATAAATTTTACTTTAGAAGAATTATATGATGCTTTTCAAGAACTTATGGGTGATTGTAGTATGTTAGGAGCAAAGAATAAAGAATTAAAAGCCTCAAATCAAAAACTAAAGGAAAATATTGAAAACCTATTAATTGAAAAGGAGAGCGTTAAAAATATGAACACTACTAACCTAAAAATCGAAAATTCAAGACTTAGCACTGAAAATGAAAAGGCAAAAACACTAATCAAGGAATTAAATCTAAAAGTAAATTCCCTACTCAATAGTAATACCTCACTTGCGCAAACTGTTGAATCTCTTAAAAAGGATATGAAAGAACTAGTTAAAGAAAATTTGAATCTTAAGAATGAGGTACATAAGTACAAGCCAATTGTTGAAAAATTCACACAAAGCTCTGAAAAATTAAATCTTATTCTCTCAAATCAAAGAGCTGTTTTCAATAAAGCCGGATTAGGATATAAAACTAATAAGCAACAAAAGTATCTAAAGAATTTCTTTGTAAAAGCAAAAGACGTGAAAACTGAAAAACCAACATGCTTTCTTTGTGGAAAGAACGGACATAAAGCCTACTCTTGTATTCAAAGAAAAATCCAAACTAACAAGAGTACATTTGTAAAAGCTAAAAACATAACTAAAGTATGGGTGCCTAAGGGAGTCAACTACACTAACCACGAAGGACCCAAGAAAACTTGGGTACCTAAGAGCTTCACATGATCATTCTGCAGATATGCCTTGCAGCCGGAAATAAAAAGAGAATGTGGTATCTTGATAGTGGTTGCTCAAGGCATATGACCGGTGACAAGAGTCTCTTCGTCACCTTGGAATCAAAAGAAGGAGGAATAGTCACATTTGGAGACAATGCTAAAGGTCGAATTATTGGTGTTGGTAAAATCTCCATATCACCCTCCTCATTTATAGATAATGTATTGTTAGTTAATGGACTAAAACATAATTTATTAAGTATAAGTCAATTTTGTGACAAGGGCTTTAAAGTGTCATTTGAATCATCACTATGCATAATTAATAGTCCAATTGATAATGAGATCATACTCACAGGACATAGGCATGGAAACGTTTACATGGTAGATCTTGATGATCTCACCATGAGGGATGGCCAATGTCTTGTAGCCATGAATCCCAAAGTCAATGAGACTAGTTGGTTATGGCATCGTAGGTTAGGGCATGCTAGCATGGATTTAATCTCTAAATTGATCACAAAGGATCTAGTCAAAGGACTACCACAAATAGACTTTGAAAAGAATAAAATTTGTGCGGCATGTCAATTAGGGAAACAAACAAGAAGTTCTTTCAAGTCTAAGAACATAGTCTCAACATCAAAACCCTTAGAACTAATTCACATGGATTTGTTTGGACCCACTAGAACTGCTAGTCTAGGGGGTAAGAAATTTGGTCTTGTCATTGTTGATGATTTTTCACGTTTTACATGGATTTCATTTCTTGCACACAAAGATGAGTCCTTTCCCGCTTTTATCAAGTTTCATAATAGGGTTTCAAATGAACTCAATCTTAAACTAAAAGCAATTAGGAGTGATCATGGTACCGAGTTTGAAAATCAGTATTTTGAAAAATTTTGTGAAGAAAATGGTATCAATCACAACTTCTCGGCACCTAGGACACCTCAACAAATGGGGTGGTAGAAAGGAAGAATCGCACACTAGCAGATATGGCTCGTACCATGTTGTGCGAATTGGATCTACCAAAGTATTTTTGGGCTGAAGCAATAAATACTTCATGTTATATCTTAAATCGTGCTTTAGTTAGATCCATCTTAAAGAAAACACCGTATGAGTTGATAAAAGGTAAGAAACCAAATATAAGTTATTTTCATGTTTTCGGTTGTCGATGCTTTATTTTGAACAATGGAAAGGACAATCTCAGTAAATTTAGTGCTAAATCAGATGAGGGGATCTTCTTAGGTTACTCCTCATCTAGCAGAGCATACAGGGTCTTCAACAAGAGAACTCTCGTTGTTGAAGAATCCATTCATGTTGTTTTTGATGAAACTAATGGAGATTCTTCTAGAAAAGAAGAAGATGGTGATGTAGGTATACTTGAAGACCAAATGAAGGAACTCTCCACTCAAGACAAACAACATGAGGATGAGATCAAAGAAGATACAAATCAGCGAGATGAAGGAGATCAACCTCCATCAAGAAATCAAGATCTTCCTAAAGAATGGAGGTATGCACATGGTCATCCAAAGGATCTAATCCTTGGTGATCCTTCACAAGGTATAAGAACTAGATCCTCTTTAAGAAACACTAGTAATTATCTTGCCTTCGTTTCGCAAATAGAGCCTAAATCACTAGAAGAAGCTGAAAAAGATGATAATTGGATGAATGCTATGCAAGAGGAATTAAACCAATTCGAAAGAAATGAAGTTTGGACTCTAATGAAAAGACCCCCTAATGTTTCAATTATAGGCACCAAGTGGGTGTATAGAAATAAACTAGATGAAGATGGAATAGTAATAAGAAACAAAGCTAGGCTAGTGGCCAAAGGATATAATCAGGAGGAAGGAATAGATTTTGATGAAACTTTTGCTCCTGTTGCTAGGTTAGAGGCTATTAGACTGCTTTTAGCATATGCATGCTTCATGGATTTTAAACTCTATCAAATGGATGTAAAAAGTGCATTCTTAAATGGCTATATAATGGAGGAAGTTTATGTAGGACAACCTCCAGGTTTTGAAAATCACTTACATCCAGATTATGTGTATAAATTGCATAAAGCATTGTATGGACTTAAGCAAGCCCCTAGGGCATGGTATGAAAGGTTAAGTAATTTCCTAATTGAGAACAAATTCAAGAGAGGAAATGTAGACAAAACCCTCTTTATTAAAAGAAAAGGAAATGACTTATTGCTTGTACAAATTTATGTGGATGATATAATTTTTGGTGCTACTAATGATAGTCTTTGTCAAGAGTTTGCCAAGCTTATGCAGGGAGAATTTGAAATGAGCATGATGGGTGAGCTCAACTTCTTCCTTGGGTTACAAATAAAACAATCAGAGGAAGGCATCTTCATCAGTCAGTCCAAATACATCAAGGAAATGCTGGAAAAATTCAAGATGAAGGATGCAAAGGAAATCAGCACACCCATGGGCTCAAGTTGCAAGCTAGACAAAGATGAAAAAGGTAAAAGTATAGACTGCAAATTATACAGACGTATGATAGGCTCTCTACTTTATCTTACTGCTAGTAGACCAGATATATTATTCAGTGTTTGTATGTGTGCTAGATACCAAGCATGTCCTAAGGAATCACACTTGCAAGCTGTTAAGAGAATTTTTAGATATCTAGTAGGGACATCTAATGTAGGCTTATGGTATTCTAAACAATCTGACATAAACTTAATTGCTTATTCCGATGCTGATTTTGCCGGGTGCAAACTCGACAGAAAAAGCACAAGTGGCACATGTCAATTCTTGGGTGCCAATTTGGTTTCTTGGTTTAGCAAGAAACAAAATTCAGTTGCTTTGTCCACAGCTGAGGCTGAGTACATTGCAGCTGGAAGCTGTTGTGCCCAAGTTCTTTGGATTAAGCAACAACTTGAAGACTTCGGTGTCAAAATGGATAATATACCAATTAAATGTGATAATACAAGTGCAATTAATTTAACAAAAAATCCTGTCCAACACTCTAAGTCAAAGCATATAGAGATTAGGCATCATTTTATTAGGGATCATGTGCTGAAAAATGATGTGATGATTGAATATGTATGTACAGAAAATCAATTAGCTGATATCTTTACAAAGCCCCTTTGTAAAGAAAGATTCAATTTCTTAAGGAATGCCTTGAGCTTGTATGATCCTAGCAAATGAGTTGAATTTGTATTGGATTACTTTGCTACTCAAACTAGTAATCAACCTCAAGGTAGACATAAGTGAAAACATGAATTCATCTAAGCTAAATGACGAACTGTTTGACTTTCCGGAGGATGGTTACCCTCCCTTGGACTCTTCATGGAGATATTTTCAGAACCTATTTCATAGGTATTCGAAATTTGGTCAAACATTCCTCATTTCAATATTAATAATTCAAAAAATTATCAAATTATTATAGGTTGTATCATTAAGGGGGAGGATCACAAACAAATTCACTCTAAGTTTATCAAAAGAGGTCATGTCGATTAGGGTAATTAACCAAAATTGGGAGAAGATAGAATACAGTCTGAAATTTTTCAGTGCCGGAGACGTCTCTGGCAAATCGCAGAGACGTCCCCCCAAGGGGAGACGTCTCGCCTTAGTCGCGGAGACGTCTCGGGGACCGAATGAGGGCTTTTTAAATAGGTCGAAATCGCTCGAGCCGACTCGAGCTTTCTCCCTCATTCCCGACCAAAACGGAAAACCCTAGCCTCCATTTGCTCTCCACCTCAAATCCCAGCCTCCGTTTGCTCTAAATCACAAACCCTAGCATCCATGGCACCAAAGAAAGCTAGGACAACCCGTGGGAGGCGACCTAGAGTAGCGGCCGACGGTGAGGAACGGCGGGAAGAACCCTCCGCGCCTTCTCCTCCGGTTGCTCCGCCGACCACGACGATTTCCTGTGCAAATCGCACAGTCACGACTGGTAGGTACATCGATTTCTCCTTTTTAGATCATGAGGGGTTCTCTATTGGAGAGAGACTCCGAGCTCAAGGGTGGGAGCACCTTTGCACACTAAATACCTCGACCTATCCCGGCCTAGTTAGAGAGTTTTTTAGCAATATGGCATTAGGGGACCAAGGGTACACTGGATGTGTCCGGGGGACATTAGTGGAAGTAAATGAAGATGTCCTATCCACTGTCCTACAAATCCCTAAGGACGGTGAGGCTCCAACCTCACTTTCCCAAAGGGAATTAGCCCTAAATCTGCTGTTAGGACAAGAGGACTGCGGCCCTCTTGATGTTATCAACTCCCAAGACCTAAACGCCGAAATGAGATTACTTTTAAGTATTGTCAACCGGGTCTTGTTTCCCAAAACCGGTCGCTTCGATTTTGTTTCGGAGCGAGATTTAGCTATTATGCATCATATCCTACAAGGGATCCCTCTAAACCTTCCTAGACTCATGCTAAATTACATTGCCCTATGTCATAGGTATTCTAGATTTAGTATACCCTATGGCATGATCTTTACCTTAATCTTTAAACACTTCAAGGTT
Source organism: Phoenix dactylifera (assembly GCF_009389715.1). Classification (NCBI taxonomy): domain Eukaryota; kingdom Viridiplantae; phylum Streptophyta; class Magnoliopsida; order Arecales; family Arecaceae; genus Phoenix; species Phoenix dactylifera. Next base: position 416,818 of record NW_024067796.1, read on the forward strand.
CCCATTCCAACAAATGAACCTGCAAAGGCCTTGAGAAACACCGACTACTATAATGAGGGCACAATGAGAAGAATGGAGTTTCATAAGATAGATGGGTCGTGGGTCAAGGTTCCAAAAAGAAAAGCACAAACCATAGAGCCTGAAATCCCACATCATGAGTCTGACCATCACTCTCCTCCACCTAGCCACATGAACATCCCTGATATTCCCTCCAGCTCAGCTGGACCTTCCACATCCATGCCACCACCTCCTCCAGTCAGTGGGCCCTCCTTCCTATCAGAGGATCAGATGCACACCTTAGCATCTGCCATTTGCCAGCAGATAAGGGAGGAGATGAGATCCATGATCTCCACAGAGTTGGCCCCCATCAGAGCTTCACATGAAGGGCTTCTACAAGAGATGAAGGATATTAGAAGTCAAATTGAAGCTACAACACAAGAAATAATTGGTATGGGTGCCACCCAAACCATCAGATCATTAGAGCTCAAGGACAGCTTGAAGAGCATTTCCAAGAGTCTTAAAGAGCTAACAAAGCCAGATGGCAATGTGAGCACCTTAGTTGCCCAACTCAGAGGAAGAATTGAAATGGCAACTATAGAGTTTGAGGCACTTGTGGCAGGTTTCCACAAGTCACAGGGAGATCAATTTAAGACCCTCATGGATTCTATCAATGCATTCATAGATGCAGCTTGTAAGGCTTATGCACAAAGTACAACTAGTAGGCCCCATGAGCAACGTCGCTGATGATGGATATCTTGTAGGATCTTCTTTTTGTAAATCCTAGGCTATTTTGAAACACCTTTTGTATTAGAAATCAATACTTGTAATGATTTCTTCTTTTGACTATGTACTGACTTCAAAGGTTTATGATGACATATGAATAAATACAATCTCTTTTGAACACTTTGTGTACATTGCCAATTCTGCGTATGTGTTTCTGTGATTGTGTATGTGATTGTATGATATGCCATAAAAATTCTTACCACATACCTTGAGTGTTCAAATTTGATACAAAGAAACAATGCACATAAAACAGGGGGAGCACATCTTGTGATAACTATGTTAAACTAAAAGATAAGTCTGAAATGAATTCCAAAACAAAGGGGGAGTGATATGAATACATTAATAGAAATGACTTGGACAGGGGGAGCACAACTTGAATATCCTTGAGTAAAATGAATGCTGAATTCCACTATAAATTGAGTCTTAAGCACCTAAGGATAATTTGTCCCCTTCATGTTGCTGACAAAAAGGGGGAGTAGATAGTATATGGAATGCAAAATTTATAATAGATATTGAATATGGAGATATTGAATGGGGGAGTAGACATGGATATTGAATATGGAATGCAAAATTTTTAATCATACTCCAAAGTTGAATTAGGAAAGATAAAATTGAAGAATATTGATTTTAAGATAATTGCCCTTCTGGAAAAGAAAGGGGGAGTCAAAAAGAATCTAGCTTTCAATTATCTTCAGCATCAATATTTCATTTTAACTTGATTCAAACTCAGTTCATATGCCAAAATCATTTAAGAACTATAAAGATCAATCTTATGCACAAGGAAAGAACTGAATTGAGTGATGCACATTGTATCTAGGCCAAAATATTATACTTGTACATCCGATCAAATACTGTGTATATGTTTAAATTTCAAATTTTGCATATACTCAGTGTTTTGTCATCATCAAAAAGGAGGAGATTGTTGACCCCCTAATGGATTTTGATGAATACAAAACACTAGAGCATAATTCCATTATATCTTAACAATTTAATTAAGGAATTCATGTGTTTTATCTAGAATATTGTTGAGAAATGTCTAGGCAAGTTCCCATAATTTTTATGAATTCATTGAAGAACATTTTGAGTTAATGAAAAAGTTCAGGGACAGCCGAGACGTCTCCTGATGGTTTCAGAGACGTCTCTGGCACAAACAGGAAGAACTGGCACACTTGGAGACGTCCCCGGCACCTGCCGAGTCGTCCCCGCGTTAGCGGAGTCGACTCTCTCAGTAGCGGAGTCGACTCTCTCAGTGGCGGCAGAAAGGCAGTTTTCAAGAGATATGCGCGAGACGTCCCCACTGTACGCCGAGTCATCCCCGCAGGTAAAAAGGAGAGTTCCCGAGTCGTCCCCAAGATAGCCGAGACGGCTCTCTCAGGGTTTTCCAGAGAATGGTTTTTTCGGTGATAAGGCAGCGGAGTCGACCCTGAGACAGCGGAGCCGTCCCCATGCATAAAGTGCAGACGAGCCGAGACGTCCCCTGAAAGAGCGGAGTCGACTCTCTCAGGGAATTCCAGAGGACATGTCTTTCGGAGATAAAGAAGCGGAGTCGTCCCCAAGGCAGCGGAGTCGTCCCCACTCAAAAAGTGCAGACAAGCCGAGACGTCCCCGTAAAGTGCCGAGTCGACCCCAGACAACATAAAAAGTAAAATCCTGTAGGCGAGACGTCCCTCGTTGTAGCGGAGACGTCCCCGGAGCGCCTGGGACGCGACTGACAGCTTTTCAGGTTTGGTTTGAATTTCAAATCCTTCTCTTTTTGTTTCTAACGGATATATTTGCTTTTTGGGCTATAAAAAGGGACCTCTTAAGTGGTTCTCAACAACTCTTCACCAACCAAAAAGCTAGATCATTCAAGAGAGAAGTTAGAAAGAAAAGCTCAAGGGAGTGAGTGCATTCAAGGAAGGAAATCAAGTATTCTCAAGTCTCCCAAGCGATTTCAAGCTCAACCACTCTCGTGCGCTCGGGATTCGAAGCTCACACTCAACCCTACGCGCTCCACCTCGGAAGAATCAACATTTCCCACGCTTCCAACGGCAAAAGGATTCTTCCGGGTTACATTATTCATAATTGTTATATTTGCTTCTCAGAGCTTTTATTTCCTTTTGTAAACTCTTTTATTGTGGTGCTTGTTCCAGTCAAGGGACTTAGAACAAGGGAAAGGCGTCCCAAGCCTAAGAGAAATTGGGGGTTTTAGGGTTTGTTGTGAGCCCGGTGTAAAACAACGAGTTGGGTAATGAACTCGCAAAACTACCGTACTGTAATCTTGGATTATAGTGGAAATTCCCAAAGGCGCTTTGGGGAGTGGATGTAGGAGCGGTGAAGGCTCCGAACCACTATAAAACCGTGTGTTTGTGGTTGTCTCTTCTTATCTCTTTATCTTTATTTTAGTTCTTATATTTGTGTGTTTTATTTTTAATTAGGCAAAAAATTTTTAAAACACCCAATTCACCCCCCTCTTGGGTGACCATCTCTGGGCAACACTCCCTCATCTGCTGGCAAATGACAGATGCTAAGGTACGCATCTGGTCTTCTGATAGGAAGGAGGGCCCACTGATTGGAGGAGGTGGTGGCATGGATGTGGAAGGTCCAGCTGAGCTGGAGGGTATATCAGGGAAATCCATGTGGCTGGGTGGAGGAGAGTGGTGGTCGGACTCCTGATGTGGGATCTCAGGCTCTAGGGTTTGAGCTTTTCTTTTTGGTACCTTGACCCAAGACCCATCTACCTTTTGAAACTCCATTCTTGGCATTGTGCCCTCATTATAGTAGTCGGTGTTTCTCAAGGGTTTTGCAGGTTCATTTTCGGGAATGTGAACCTTAAAGTGTTTAAATACTAGGGTAAATATCATGCCATAGGGTATACTAAACCTAGAATATCTATGACATAGAGCAATGTAGTTTAACATGAGTCTAGGGAGGTTTAGAGGAATCCCTAGTAGGATATGGTGCATGATAACTAAATCTCGCTCCGAAACAAAATCGAAGCGACCGGTTTTAGGAAACAAGACCCGGTTGACAATACTTAAAAGTAATCTCATCTCGGCATTTAGGTCTTGTGAGTTCACTACATCAAGAGGGCCGCAGTCCTCTCGTCCTAAAAGTAAGTTTAGGGCTATTTCTCTTTGGAGATGTGAGGTTGGAGCCTCACCGTCCTTAGGGATTTGCAAAACAGTGGATAAGATGTCCTCATTAATTTCTACTAATGTCCCCCGGACATATGCAGTGTACCCTAAGTCCCCTAAAGCCATATTACTAAACATTTCTCTAACAAGGCCGGGGTAGGTCGAGGTATTGAGGGTACAAAGGTGCTCCCACCCTCGGGCTCGGAGTCTCTCTCCAATAGAGAACCCCTCATTATCTAGAAAATGAAAATCTATGTACCTCCCGGTTGTCACTGTGCGATTTGCACAGGAAATGGTTGTGGTCGGCGGAGCAACCGGAGGAGACGGTGCGGAAGGTTCTTCCCTCCGTTCCTCACCGTCGGCCGCTGCCCTAGGACGCCTCCCACCAGTCCTCCTAGCTCTTTTGGGTGCCATTGAATGGAAATCCTAGGGAAATGAGGAGAAAGAGGCTAGGGTTTGTGTTGGAGAAAAATGGAGGCTAGGGTTTTTGTTTTTGTCGGGGATGAAAGGGAAAGCTCGGGTCGGCTCGAGCTGTTTCGACCTATTTTAAAAACCCTCGTTCGGTCCCCGAGACGTCTCCGCGACTAAGGCGAGACGTCTCGCCTGGGGGGACGTCTCTGCGATTTGCCAGAGACGTCTCCGGCACTGAAAAATTTCAGACTGAATTCTATCTTTTCCCAATTTTTTATTTAATCACCCTAATCAACATGATTTCTTTTGATAAACACAGAGTGAATTTGTTTGTGATCCTCCCCCTTAATAATACATCCTATAATAATTTGATAATGATTTTTGAATTATTAATATTGAAATGAGGAATGTTTGACCAAATTTCGAATACCTATGAAATAGGCTCTGAAAATATCTCCATGAAGAGTCCAAGGGAGGGTAACCATCCTCCGGAAAGTCAAACAGTTCGTCATTTAGCTTAGATGAATTCATGCTTTCACTTATGTTTACCTTGAGGTGGATTACTAGTTTGAGTAGCAAAGCAATGCAATACAAGTTCAATTTATTTGCTAGGATCATACAAGCTCAAAGCATTCCTTAAGAAGTTGAATTTATCTTTACAAAGGGGCTTTGTAAAGATATCGGCCAATTGATTTTCAGTACATACATATTCAATCATCACATCATTTTTCAGCACATGATCCCTAATAAAATGATGCCTAATCTCTATATGCTTTGACTTAGAGTGTTGGACAGGATTTTTTATTAAATTAATTATACTTGTATTATCACATTTAATTGGTATATTATCCATTTTGATACCGAAGTCTTCAAGTTGTTGCTTAATCCAAAGAACTTGGGCACAACAGCTTCCAGCTGCAATGTACTCAGCCTCAGCTGTGGACAAGACAACTGAATTTTGTTTCTTGCTAAACCAGAAAACCAAATTAGCACCTAAGAATTGACATGTGCCACTTGTGCTTTTTCTGTCGAGTTTGCACCCGGCAAAATCAGCATCGGAATAAGCAATTAAATTTATGTCAGATTGTTTAGAATACCATAAGCCTACATTAGATGTCCCTACTAGATATCTAAAAATTCTTTTAACAGCTTGCAAGTGTGATTCCTTAGGACATGCTTGGTATCTAGCACACATACAAACACTGAATAATATATCTGGTCTACTAGCAGTAAGGTAAAGTAATGAGCCTATCATACCTCTGTACAATTTGCAGTCTATATTTTTACCTTTTTCATCTTTGTCAAGCTTGCAACTTGAGCCCATGGGTGTGCTGATTTCCTTTGCATCCTTCATCTTGAATTTTTCCAACATTTCCTTGATGTATTTGGACTGACTGATGAAGATGCCTTCCTCTGATTGTTTTATTTGTAGCCCAAGGAAGAAGTTGAGCTCACCCATCATGCTCATTTCAAATTCTCCCTGCATAAGCTTGGCAAACTCTTGACAAAGACTATCGTTAGTAGCACCAAAAATTATATCATCCACATAAATTTGCACAAGCAATAAGTCATTTCCTTTTCTTTTAATGAAGAGGGTTTTGTCTACATTTCCTCTCTTAAATTTATTTTCAATTAGAAAATTACTTAATCTTTCATACCATGCCCTAGGAGCTTGCTTAAGTCCATACAATGCTTTATGCAATTTATAAACGTAATCTGGATGTAAGTGGTTTTCAAAGCCTGGAGGTTGTCCTACATAAACTTCCTCCATTATATAACCATTTAAAAATGCACTTTTTACATCCATTTGATAGAGTTTAAAATCCATGAAGCATGCATATGCCAAAAGTAGTCTAATAGCTTCTAATCTAGCAACAGGAGCAAAAGTTTCAACAAAGTCTATTCCTTCCTCCTGATTATAACCTTTGGCAACTAGTCTAGCTTTGTTTCTTATGACTATTCCATCTTCATCTAGTTTATTTCTATACACCCACTTGGTGCCTATAATTGTAACATTAGGGGGTCTTTTCATCAGAGTCCAAACTTCATTTCTTTCAAATTGGTTTAATTTCTCTTGCATAGCATTCATCCAATTATCATCTTTTTCGGCTTCTTCTAGTGATTTAGGTTCTATTTGTGAAACGAAAGCAAGATAATTACTGATATTTCTTAGAGAGGATCTTGTCCTTACCCCTTGCGAAGGATCACCAAGGATTAGATCCCTTGAATGACCATGTACATACCTCCATTCCTTAGGAAGATCTTGATTTCTTGATGGAGGTTGATCTTCTTCATCTTGCTGAATTGTATCTTCTTTGATCTCATCCTCATGTTGTTTGTCTTGTATGGAGAATTCCTTCATTCGGTCTTCAAGTATACCTGCATCACCATCTTCTTCTTTTCTAGAAGAATCTCCGTTAGCTTTATCAAAAACAACATGAATGGATTCTTCAACAACAAGAGTTCTCTTGTTGAAGACCCTGTATGCTCTACTAGATGAGGAATAACCTAAGAAGATCCCCTCATCTGATTTAGCACTAAATTTGCTTAGATTGTCCTTTCCATTATTTAAAATAAAGCATCGACAACCGAAAACATGAAAATAGCTTATATTTGGTTTCTTACCTTTTATTAACTCATAAGGTGTTTTCTTCAAGATGGATCTAACTTATGCACGGTTTAAAATGTGACATGCGGTATTTATTGCTTCAGCCCAAAAATATTTTGGTAGATCCGATTCGCACAATATGGTACGAGCCATATCTGCTAGTGTGCGATTCTTCCTTTCTACCACCCCATTTTGTTGGGGTGTCCTAGGTGCCGAGAAATTGTGATTGATACCATTTTCGTCACAAAACTTTTCAAAGTGCTAATTTTCAAACTCGGTACCATGATCACTCCTAATTGCTTTTAGTTTAAGATTGAGTTCATTCGAAACTCTATTATGAAACTTGATAAAAGCGGGAAAGGACTCATCTTTATGTGCAAGAAATGAAACCCATGTAAAACGTGAAAAATCATCAACAATTACAAGACCAAATTTCTTACCCCCTAGACTAGTAGTTCTAGTGGGTCCAAACAAATCCATGTGGATTAGTTCTAAGGGTTTTGTTGTTGAGACTATGTTTTTAGACTTGAAAGAGCTTCTCGTTTGTTTCCCTAATTGACATGCAGCACAAATTTTGTTCTTTTCAAAATCTATCTTTGGTAGTCCTTTGACTAGATCTTTTGTAATCAATTTAGAAATTAAATCCATGCTAGCATGTCCTAACCTACGATGCCATAACCAACTAGTCTCATTGACTTTGGGACTCATGGCTACAAGACATTGGCCATCCTTCATGGTGAGATCATCAAGATCAACCATGTAAACATTTCCATGCCTATGTCCTGTGAGTATGATCTCATTGTCAATTGGACTACTAATTATGCATAGTGATGATTCAAATGACACTTTAAATCCCTTGTCACAAAATTGACTTATACTTAATAAATTATGTTTTAGTCCATTAACTAACAATACATTGTCAATAAAAGAGGAGGGTGAAATGGAGATTTTACCAACACCAATGATTTGACCTTTAGCATTGTCTCCAAATGTGACTACTCCTCCTTCTTTTGATTTCAAAGTGACGAAGAGACTCTTGTCACCGGTCATATGCCTTGAGCAACCACTATCAAGATACCACATTCTCTTTTTGTTTCCGGCTGCAAGGCATACCTGCAAAATGATCATGTGAAGCTCTTAGGTACCCAAGTTTTCCTGGGTCCTTCGTGGTTAGTGTAGTTGGTTCCCTTAGGCACCCATACTTTAGTTATGTTTTTAGCTTTTACAAATGTACTCTTGTTAATTTGGATCTTTCTTTGAATACAAGAGTAGGCTTTATGTCCATTCTTTCCACAATGAAAGCATGTAGGTTTTTCAGTTTTGACATCTTTTGCTTTCACAAAGAAATTCTTTAGATATTTTTGTTGCTTGTTAGTTTTATATCCTAATCCGGCTTTATTAAAAACAGCTCTTTGATTTGAAAGAATAAGATTTAATTTTTCAGAGCTTTGTGTGAATTTTTCAACAATTGGTTTGTACTTATGTACCTCATTCTTAAGATTCAAATTTTCTTTAACTAGTTCTTCCTTATCCTTTTTAAGAGATTCAACATTTTGTGCGAGTGAGGTATTATTATCGAGTAGGGATTTTACTTTTAGATTTAATTTCTTAATTAGTGTTTTTTGCCTTTTCATTTTCAATGCTAAGTTTTGAATTTTTGATTTCTAGGTCAATAGTGTTAATATTTTTAATGCTCTCCTTTTCAATTAATAGGTTTTCAATATCTTCCTTCAGTTTTTGATTGGAGGCTTTTAATTCTTTATTCTTTGCTCCTAACATACTACAATCACCCATAAGTTCTTGAAAAGCTTCATATAATTCTTCTAAAGTAAAATTTATAGTTGGGTTTTGATATACCTCGTCGTCTTCGAACGCCATGAAGCACAAATTGGCGGTCTCTTCCTTCTCTTCCTCGGAAGATGATGTGTCACTATCATCCCATGTTGCCTTCAATGCCTTCTTCTTCTTCTTTCCAAAATACTTCTTTTGTTGAGGGCATTCGGAACGAATGTGTCCCGGTCTCTTGCAATCATAGCATATGATTGGGTCTCTTTCTTTTTTTTTTTCTTTTTCCCAATCATTTCTCCCTCCAAACTTTTTTCTTGGGAAGGGTTTCTTTTTCCTCATGAATTTTTTAAACTTCCTAACTATCAAACCCAAGTCCTCGTCCTCACTTTCTTCCTCACTCTCACTACTTTCTTCTTCACACACACTCGAAGTAGCCTTGAGTGCAATTGTCTTCTTCTTTGGCAAATCATCTTCATGTTGCTTCATCGTGAGCTCATGCGTCATCAATGAGCCCAAAAGTTGTTCTAGTCCCAAGGTGTTGAGGTCTTTAGCTTCTACGATCGCCGTGACCTTTGCTTCCCATGCTTTCGGCAAAGACCTGAGAATTTTACTTACAAGTTCCGAATTAGTATAAGATTTACCCAAACTCTTTAGACCATTAATTATATCGGTAAAACGTGTAAACATGCATGTGATGGTTTCATTGGGTTCCATCTTAAACAACTCATATTTGTGAACTAGAATATTCACTTTGAACTCTTTGACTTGATTTGTACCCTCGTGGGTAACTTCAAGCCTATCCCATATTTCCTTAGCGGAACTACATGTGGAGACTCTATTAAACTCATTTACATCTAGGGAACAAAATAATGAGTTCATGGCTCTAGAATTGAGTTGAGCCATCCTATCATCATTCTCATCCCAATCCTCCTCAGGTTTGGGAACTTGAATGCCATTAACCATGTGTGATGGTTCTTGTGGTCCCTTGACTATAACCCTCCACAAGGCATAGTCTTGTGCTTGAATGAAGATCCTCATTCTAGTTTTCCAATAGGTATAATTTGTCCCATTGAAGAGTGGAGGTCTATTGGTTGCCTGCCCCTCAGCAGGAACATTGTTAAAGGGTGTTCCCATCTAGATCTTTGGCTAAGACGGTTAGGTCTTCAAGAAATACACAGAGCACCCGCTCTGATACCACTTGTTGCCCAGAGATGGTCACCCAAGAGGGGGGGTGAATTGGGTGTTTTAAAACTTTTCGCCTAATTAAAAATAAAACACACAAATGTATGAACTAAAGTAAAGAAAGAGGAATGAGAAAGGTCAATCGCAAACACAAGGTTTTATAGTGGTTCGGAGCTTCCACTGCTCCTACATCCACTCCCCAAAGCACCTTTGGGAATTTCCACTATAATCCAAGATTACAGTCCGGTAGTTTTGCGAGTGCACTACCCAACTCGTTGTTTTACACCGGGCTAACAACAAACCCTATAACCCCCAATTTCACTTAGGCTTGGGACGCCTTTTCCTTATTCCAAGTCTCTTGACTGGAACAAGCACCACAATGAAAGGTTTTACAAAGGATTGAAAAGCTCTAAATAAGCAAATATGACAATGATAAACAATAGAACCCGGAAGAATCCTTTTGCCGTTGGAAGCGTGGGAAATGATGATTCTTCCGATGTGGATCGCGTAGGCTTGAGTATGAGCTTTGAATCCTGAGCGGAAGAGAGTCGTTGAGCTTGAAATCACTTGGGAAGCTTGAAAGCACTTGATTTCTTCACTTGAATGCACTCACTCTCTTGAACTTCTCTTTCTTGCTTCTCTCTTAAATGATCTAGCTTTGGGTTGGTGAAGAGTTGTTGAGAAGCACTTAAGAGGTCCCTTTTATAGCCCAAAAAGCAAATATAGCCGTTAGAGATAAAGTAAAAGAGATTTGAAATTCAAACCAAACCTGCAAAAGTTGTCAGTCGCGTCCCAGGCGCTCCGGAGACGTCTCCGCTTCAACGCGAGACGTCTCGGCTGTATAAATTTACTTTTCACTTTGTTTGGGGTCGACTCGGCACTTTACGGGGACGACTCTGGAATTGTATCGTTTGAATCCTTGTTTTTCTGTTTTTCTGAGAGGGTCGTCTCTGTACTTTACGGGGACGTCTCGGCTTGTTTGCACTTTTTGCATGGGGCGACTCCGCTGCCTTGGGGACGACTCCGCTGTTATAACTCCGAAAAACATGTCTTCTGGAATTCTCTGAGAGAGTCGACTCCGCTCTTTCAGGGGACGTCTCCGCTGCCTTATCACCGAAAATGACATCCTCTGGAAAACCCTGAGAGAGCCAACTCCGCTACCTCGGGGACGACTCGGGAAGTCTGCTTTTTACTTGCGGGGACAACTCCGCGTACGGTGGGGACGTCTCGCGCATATCTCTTAAAAACTGCCTTTCTGCCGCCACTGAGAGAGTCGACTCCGCTACTGAGAGAGTCGACTCCGCTATCGCGGGGACGACTCGGCAGGTGCCGGGAAACGTCTCCAGACGTGCCAGTTCTTCCTGTTTGTGCCAGAGACGTCTCTGAGACAACCCGGAGACGTCTCGGCTGTCCCTGAACTTTTTCTTTCATCTCAAAAATTCTTCAATAAGTCCTTAAAAAATCATGGGAACTTGCCTAGACATTTCTTAACAATATTCTTAATAAAATACATGAAATCCTCAATTAAATTGTTAAGATAAATGGAATTATACTCTAGTGTTTTGTATTCATCAAAATCCATTAGGGGGTCAACAATAGTTGAGAAACTCTATTTTTAATCATCAAAATCAATGAACTAGTGGAAAATACCACTAGGATGGATCAATCACTCCTAATCCCCTCCTAAGCACACTAAATCTCTCTTCACTTAAGGATTTTGTAAAAATGTCAGCTAATTGATCATCAGTGCAAACAAATTGAAGTGTCACATCACCATTCAGTACATGATTTCTTATGAAGTGATGTCTTATCTCAATATGTTTAGTTCTTGAATGCTGAATTGGATTTTTAGTTAGGTTAATGGCACTTGTATTATCACAATTAATAGGAATTTTATCTTGTTTAATGCCATAATCTTCCAATTGTTGTTTGATCCACAAGATTTGAGCACAACAACTCCCGGCTGCAACATATTCAGCTTCAGCAGTAGATAATGCAACCGAGTTTTGTTTCTTGCTAAACCATGAGATTAAGTTTTTTCCTAGGAATTGACATGACCCGCTGGTGCTTTTTCTATCAAGTTTACATCCAGCAAAGTCTGAATCTGTATATCCTATTAAGTTTAGGCTAGATTCTTTAGAATACCATAACCCTATATTCTTTGTTCCTATTAGGTATTTAAAGATTCTCTTGACTGCAATTAGATGAGATTCCTTAGGATTAGACTGATATCTAGCACACATGCAAACACTAAACGTGATATCAGGTCTACTTGCAGTAAGATACAATAAAGATCCTATCATACCTCTATATAATTTCTGATCTACAGATTTACCTGATTCATCTTGGTCTAATTTGCATAATGAGCTCATGGGGGTGCTGATTGACTTGTTCCCCTCCATATCAAACTTCTTAAGCATCTCCTTGATGTACTTAGCTTGATTGATGAAGATGCCTTCTTCAGATTGTTTGATTTGAAGCCCGAGGAAATAATTCAGCTCTCCCATCATGCTCATTTCAAATTCACTCTGCATCAAGTCAGCAAATTCTTCGCAGAGGCGATTGTTAGTAGCACCGAAAATAATATCATCAACATAAATCTGTACTAACAACATATCTTTGTTTTTCTTCTTTAGAAACAATGTTGTATCTACATTACCCCTAGAAAACTCATGTTCTAATAGGAATTTGCTAAGCCTCTCATACCATGCTCTAGGTGCTTGTTTCAAACCATAAAGTGCCTTGTTCAATTTATATACATGATTAGGGTATTGATGATTTTCAAAATCAGGAGGTTGTTCTACATATACCTCCTCATTAATATACCCATTTAAGAATGCACTTTTTACATCCATTTGAAATAATTTGAAGTCCTTAGAGCATGCAAATGCTAGTAAAAGTCTAATTGCTTCAAGTCTAGCTACAGGAGCAAAGGTTTCATCAAAATCTATACCTTCTTCTTGATTATAACCCTTTGCTACTAGTCTAGCCTTATTCCTTATTACAATTCCATTTTCATCAAGTTTATTTTTATAAATCCATTTGGTACCTATAATTGAATATTCAGTAGGTCTTTCAACTAGATTCCATACTTTGTTTCTAGTAAATTGGTTTAATTCTTCTTGCATTGCATTTATCCAATTTACATCTTTTTCAGCTTCTTCTATGTGTTTGGGCTCAAAATGTGAAACGAAAGCTAGATGATTGTTTAAGTTCCTAAGAGATGCTCTAGTCCTAACAGGTTGAGATGGATCATCTAGAATTAATTCCTTAGGATGCCCGTGAGCAAACCTCCAAGCCTTAGTCAGCCCATGATCCATAATAGCCTCTTGGCTTGATGATGCATTTCCAATTAATTTTTGATTATCATCTTGTAATGTCATCTCATCTATCTTCTCTTCAAGAATTTCACCATCATCATCAAAATTAACTCTCTTGCTAGAAGAGATATCACTAAAATCATCAAAAACAACATGTATGGATTCTTCTATAACTAGGGTTCTTTTATTAAAGATTCTATAGGCTTTACTAGTTGTGGAGTACCCCAAGAATATACCCTCATCAGATTTAGAGTCAAATTTTTCTAGATTATCTTTTCCATTATTATGAACAAAACACCTACATCCAAAAATATGAAAATAGTTCACTTTTGGTTTTCTGTTTTTCCAAAGTTCATAAGGTGTTTTCTTTATGATGGGTCTTAATAAAACTCTATTTAATATATGACAAGAAGTATTGACAGCTTCTCCCCCAAAAGTACTTAGGGAGGTTACTTTCACACAACATGGTTCTAGCCATTTCCTCTAGAGTTCTATTTTTCCTCTCCACAACTCCATTTTGTTGTGGTGTCCTAGGTGCAGAAAAATTGTGTTATCCCTTTTTACTACAAAACTCATCAAATAAATGATTTTCAAATTCGGTACCATGGTCACTTCTAATAGCTATTACAGAAGTATCTCTAGCATTTGTTACTTCTTTATGAAATTTTTTGAAAATTGAAAATGCTTGATCCTTATGGCCTAAGAACATGACCCAAGTATATCTAGAATAATCATCTACGATAACTAGACCATATTTATTTCCACCTAGACTTGTGGTTCTAGTTGGTCCGAATAGGTCCATGTGTAGTAGTTCTAGAGGTCTAGAGGTAGAGACACAATTTATAGATTTAAAGGAGTTCCTTGATTGTTTGCCAAATTGACATGCTTCACATATTTTATTCTTTTCAAACTTTAATTTTGGCAAACCTATCACAGAATCTCTTTTAACTAGTTTAGATATGGTGTCCATGCTTGCATGACCTAACTTACGGTGCCATAACCAACTAGCATCATTATCCTTAGTTTCATTAACAACTAAACATGGGTTGTGTTTGGCAAGATCCTCAAGGTCTACAACATACACATTTCCACGTCTTATTCCTTTAAAAACTAAACTATTGTCATTTGGGTTTGTTATGATGCATAGTGATGGTTTAAACATAACATTATAACCTCTATCATATAATTGACTAATGCTTAATAAATTATGCTAAAGACCATCAACATATCGAACATTATCAATAAAAGTTGAAGGGGTAATTTGTACTTTACCTATACCAATGATGTGACCTTGGTTATTGTCTCCAAAAGTCACAACACCTCCCTTCTTAGCTTCAAGGGTGAAGAATTGATCCTTGTCACCCGTCATGTGTCTTGAGCAGCCACTATCCAAGTACCAACAATTTTTGTCGACCTTGGCTGCAAGACACTCCTACACAAGCAAATCATATAATCTTAGGTACCCAAGTTTTCTTGGGTCCTTCATGGTTAGTAATGTTGGTTCCTTTTGGAACCCAAACCCTCTTAATTTTTCTTTTAGTTTTTCCTTTCCTATACTTACACACATTTGCTTTATGTCCTAAAATTCCACAACAAAAGCAGGTTATTTTCTTAGTTTTACTTTCCCCTGCTTTAACAAAGAAGTTACTAAGAAGTTTTTGCTTATGTTTAGGTTTATACCCTAAACCCGCTCTATTGAATACCGCTCGTTGACTATTAAGTATCATATTCAATTTTTCAGAACTATATGTAAATTTTTCAACCAAGGATTTGTATTTTTCAAGTTCTTTAGTTAGTGTTTGTTTTTCTGCTTTTAGATCATTTAGTTCTTTTGTGAGACTCTCATTTATATGTTTATTGTTTTTGGGTTCTAATGTTTCTTTGTTCAGCCTTTCATTTTCTTTAGTTAAGGTATTATTCTTTTGTATCAAGATTTGGTTACTTGTTTTAAATTCTGCATTTTCTTTGATAAGAACATCTTTATCCTTAACTAATGAATCATACTTACGGAGATGAATTTGGTTAGTTACTTTTAGTTCTTTGTTTTTAACGTTTATTATTTTGTATTCATCCATTAATTCATTGAAAGCATCATATAATTCATCGAAAGTAAAATCTAAATGTGATGCGGAAGTTACCTCATTTTCATTGGCCATGAAGCAGAAATTGGCCTTTTCTCCTTGTTCCTCATCCGATGATGATGATGAAGTGTCGGAGTCCGATAGGGTGGTGACAAGGGCTTTCTTCTTCTTGTACTTGCTCTCCTTCTTCAGTAAAGGACACTCAGCTCTGATGTGTCCCGGCTTCTTGCACTCATAACATCCAATCCCCTCATTTTCCCTTTTCTTTCCTTTATCCTTTCGATAGAAATTTGAGGGGCCTCTCCTTTGATGAAAGGACTTCTTTTGGTTGATGAATCTTCTGAACTTACGTACGAGAAGAGCCTCATCATCCTCTCCCTCATGATCTTCTTCTTCACTGCTGCTACTGCAAGACAAGTCTTTGTTAGATGATGTAGATTTGAGAGCTATTACCTTTTTCTTATGGGAGGACTCTTCTTCGCTGTGTTGCTTCATTGTTAGCTCGTGCGTCATTAGGGATCCAAGAAGCTCCTCAAGTGGTAGCTTGTTCAAGTCCTTGGCTTCTTGGATTGCCGTCACCTTGGCTTCCCATGACCTTGGTAGACAGCGAAGAATCTTCCTGACAAGATCACTGTTAGTATAGTTTTTGCCAAAGCTTTTTAGGCCATTGACAATGTCAGTAAATCTAGTGAACATGCAAGTGATCGTTTCATTAGAATCCATCTTAAATAGTTCATACTTATGAACCAATATGTTTATTTTGGATTCTTTGACTTGATTCGTGCCCTCATGGGTCACTTCAAGTCTATCCCAAATCTCTTTTGCAGAATTGCAAGTAGAGACTCTATTGAATTCATTCCTATCTAATGCACAGTAAAGCACATTCATTGCTTTGGAATTGAGTTGTGCCTTTCTCATGTCATGGTCATCCCAATCCTTTTCGAGTTTGGGTACAGTGACACCCTCTACATAGATGGATGGAATGTATGGTCCATTTACTACAATGGTCTACATCTCATAGTCTTGGGCTTGGATAAATATTCTCATCCTAGCCTTCCAATATGAGTAGTCGGATCCATTAAAGAATGGGGGTATTTGGGTGGACTGACCCTCAATGTGGGAAGATCCAAATGGGGTTGTCATTTTGATCTTTTACTCTTAGGGTAGAAGAGTTTAGGCTCTGATACCACTTGTTGCCCAGAAAAACAACCCAAGAGGGGGGGTGAATTGGGTTTTAAAATAATTTTGCAATTAAAACGTTTGTGGATGACTAATTAATACTTTTGCAAGATGATTAATTAGTTGCTATGTGCTATGAGTGAAATGAGAGTGAGAGAGAGAGACACAAGCAATCACAAACACAATGTTTATAATGGTTCGGAGCTATCCCTTGCTCCTACGTCCACTCCCCAAGTCTCACTTGGAAATTCACTATAACCCCTTGGATTACAGCCGGTTGTTTTACAAGCTCACAACCCAACTTGTTGTTTTACGAGCTCACAACGAACTCGGTCGGTTTTCCCAGGCTCACCGACTAGAACCACCCCGATTGTTTTTCCGGGATCACAATCGAACCCTTACACGTTGGTTTTACCCTCGGCTCACCAACCAACCTCTACACTCTTGATTCAATCCCCTGATTGAATCAAGCAAAGACAAGATGGAAAGAACAAAGACAAATAGAAAAACAGAGCTTCTAAAAAGCAGATATACAGCAATATAAACTAGAGAGAAGTTAAGAGCCCTCAAACACGTTTGAGTTGGAGTAGAGTAGGACATCTTGAACTGTGAGTCTCCTCTTGAATGTCTGGTCGACTTGAAGGCAGGAGGAGACTTCTTTAAATGCTGGGAAGAGGTAGCTGGATGGAGTTAATGGCGCTCTTCCTTCTTTTCTGTTGAAAACCAGTTGGCCGAGATAGGATGGTTGATTTCTTTGAGTGGAATGGTGCTTCTCTACCTTGCTACAGTCCTCTATGGCTATTTAAGTCATCCCCCACGAAAACTAGCCGTTAGACACTTTTTTCTGCCCGTTCTGCACACTCTGCACATCCTGACAATATGTCCGTTGGGGTCGGAGTCGACTCGCGCGATCTGGAGTCGACTCGGCTGTAGCGGGAGTCGACTCATGCTTTTCTGGAGTCGGCTCAGCAACTGTTCCGGATTTGAATTAAAGTGACCTCCGCGACTGGGAGTCGACTCGACTTAACCCGGAGTCGACTCGCCAACTTCTGGAGCTGACTTGCCATTTTCGGAGTCGGCTCATCCCATGAAGTCCATGGAGCTAATTTTTCAACTTGGCCCACTCGAGTCGACTCGACAATCCTGGGAGTCGACTCGGCGCTCAGAGCCCGAACTCCCGATCTTCTGTCTTTTGGCTCGTCCAGTCTTGGAGTCGACTCGAACTGTTCCGGAGTCGACTCGGCTCTTAGTTTCCGAAAACTGCTCTCTGACTTTTGCCTTGTGTACCACTGAGAGTCGACTCTACGCTTTCTTTGGAGTCGACCTGCCAACCATCGGAGTCGACTCGCGTTCCACAGGAGTCGACTCGAATCTCAGGGTCGAAAATCGCTCTCTGACTTTTCTGTCTGTAACTCCTTGGAGTCGACTCATACTACTCCGGAGTCGACTCGGTAATCATCGGAGTCGACTCGCGCACTTCAGGAGTCGACTCGCTGACAGGTTTTGAGTTGAGTCTTTCTGTTCGTCTGTCAGTTCTCAGTCGGAGTCGACTCGTAATGATCCGGAGTCGACTCGACCCGTGCCAGTGATTCTGATACGCTTGGAGTCGACTCGTAATATCCCGGAGTCGACTCGAGTCTCAAACTTTGGTTCAAACTGACTTCTTAACTTATCCAAAATATCTTGAACCAAGTCTAGAAATACTTAGACAAGATTTTCACTGAAACACTCAATTGAATTCATTAGTAAACAAAAGATATACTCAAATGCTTTGAGCTCATCAAAATCAAATAGGGTTTTAATCAATCACTCCACAATAAGGGTCCCCAAATATATTTGATTGGTCCCTCCACTAAAGTTTTATTATAGAACAATACCCTGTAATTAAGTATTAGTCCCTGCAATGAATTGTGTTGCATAAATAATCCATTAGAGACCAACTTTGGGGGCCCCATTGGGCCAAGTCTATGTGGGCCCATTGGGCCGTGTTCGATATGGCCCCTATCGGGCCATGCCTACTATGGACCAACTCTGGGCCCTGTTGTGTCGTGCCCAGTAGTATTACTTTTGGATTTTGCTTAGCTCTGAAATTAACAAGGGATTAATTATATTTAAACAGGTGAACCTGATCCGCCTATCTGAAGTAGGGATTAAGCGAGAAGAGGTAAGTAACTTAATGCTTCAAAGTGCATTTTTCAAATTATTTAGTAAAATAACTATTAGTGAATTAAATTTCAAAATATGATTTGTATTTAGTAAAATGGGTCGGGCATGTCTAAATTTCATCTGAAAATTTTGTTATATGCTCTGAAATCTGTAAACTATAACTGGATAATTTATGAAATCTGTTTTATATATATATATGCATTCTCAGCATGGCTATGATCTATTTTGTTCTGTTCTGGCCCCACCAATGGAGATTATACGTTGGACCTGTCGACTTATAATCTATGAGAAACCGGTTTCGACACCGCGCCACCGGTGATTAGAATAGTGGTTTCTGGACACCGTTGCCACCGGTGACTAACAATAGTGATTTCTGGTACTCTGTGCAACCCATGCCACTGGGTTACATGGCCGTAGCCTATTATGTTGAGATTCTGGTATCAGAGTTTTTAAAAAAATGATAATAAGTTTTGAAAATAGAAAAACGATGTTATTTATATTTATTCCAGTCATTCCTGTATTTTGATCTGATATACTCTGACCCCACTTTGAATATTTTGTTGCTTACTGGGCTAGTGTAGCTCATTATTTTATTTTCTCTATTTTTTCAGATTCAGAGACTTGATCGCACGGGATTGGAGAGTGCGTTAGATTTTTCGATTATTTCTTCAGTTATTAGCATTTTAGATTATCTTGGACATTTGAATGATATTAGCAAATGTTATTTTGAAATTTTGTAAGACTGCTTTTGACCAACTTAAATAATTATGTCATCTTTAAACATCTATGATTACTTTGATATGATCTGCTGCCTTGCACACCTTTACGGCCCGCCGTGTGGGCGTGCGGCGTCTGCCGCGCCTCGGGCTCGGGGCGTGATAAATTTGGTGGTATCAGAGCCAGGTTCAGATTCCTAGGGATTGTGTTTGAAATAGTCGGATGGAGCTTAAGTTTTAGGATCTTTAGGATTCGTTGGAAAGTTTGAGAGATGGGCAGACATTAGGCCATTAGATGAAGGTATTTATTTACTTTTGCTATTGATAAATTTATGTTATTTTATCAAATTTTTGAAATGTTAAAATTAGAATGCAACCTAATTATGGTGGTAACCAAAGTGTGAATAAGTTATTCTGAGAGTTTTCTTGGTGGAGCAATTTGTATTTCAAATTATGATTAATTAGATTTTGACTAAATTAAGTGAAAGAATATTAGTCATGGGATATTATTGTGTAACGTAATTATTTTAGAAGTTTAACTTGATATCACTGTGGATATTGCCTCTAGTTCAAGTTAATTATTTTGGTGGCAAGTTAAGGTTCATTTCTAAAAAGTTGTTTAAAGTTTAGACTAGAAAATATTTTATAATATTCATTGAAATATTAACTCTGTGATTTGGAAATAGTTTCTGATGGTTTTCCTTATTAAGGAGAATTTTAATGTCAAAGAAAAGTATAGTATTTTTTATTTTGTTTGATATGGATATCATTGTGTTATTAGTAAATTTTCTAAGTCCAGTAGATTTACAAGATCCCGAAATATTTGTATTCCAAATAAAAATATTTTACTTATTTGAGGAGTTAATCTCAATGTAAAATCATAGAGATTATATCTTAGTAGAATTTCTTGTAAATCTTTGAACCAGATCATTAGATTCTTGTGAGTTAAATATTTATAAATCAAGGCCATGAGTTGATTATGGATTTTGTATCACCATATGAGAAAAGCAAGTGTGATATCGTGAGAGGCCCAAATGAGTTTAGCCTAAAAGAAAAGATTCAGAATGATTGAGTAAGCTCCTGAGTAAGTTAATCTAGAATCTTTTAATCGAAGCTTGGAATAAATATCAACTTATATAATGGAATTGTCAAGGGAAACTAGAATTGGCTTAGTTCAAATTTGGATCTAGAATATGATTACTTGATCATATGATGGTACAAATACGGCAACTTTCTCAAGCATTAATCATGACCTAGTGTACTTGGGAAGCAAGGATAAAATTTTGCTTGGATATAAAAAAAAAATGTTGATAATCTGGGATCATTAAGAAATTTTGGAGAATATTGATCAGAGTTGCGCAGCGAAAGTATGATGGACTGAGTAAATTTTAACTGGCCAAAAATATTGACTGTGTTTTGGTAACATGTTATGATGAAAGACTATATTGTTCAATAATGAATGATTTTATTAATAAGAGAATGTGAATACTATTGATTCTCTGGTCAATCATGATATGATTATGTTATCTCTTGGATAGACTTTACTATTTTTGGGTATGCTAAGAAAATAATAATAATAATAATAATTTGAGCGTATCATGACTCGGGTTAGTTGATTGTTGACCAAATATGGTCTAATTTGTTAAGTATCTAAATAAACCATGCATTATTTGCTCCCATCTTATGATTTATAAGTTTAAGTTAAAAGCTTTGTGGCATATTGAATCATGGTATCAATACTTTGCCTTCTCAGACATGCTTTTATGATTTGATGCAAATCATTTTTGAGATAGACCGTTGCTATCTAATGATCATCACTACATGTTCATTTTGTGAATTACATTTCTAGCCATTTAATGATTTGACTCTAAGGTTGGTCATTATCCTTTGAGGGATCAGCACACTACCATGACAAGTGTATGAGATCTATTTCATTTCAAGTTCTATCCCAAACACAACTAATTTTAATCAATCATATTGTGAATCGATTTTGATCTGATCTTGAGTCAACATGCACCAAGATGATAATTTCAATCTGAGAATTCAGTTAGTCACTTATCTAGTGCTAATCTTGCGAGTGTATATGAAAGTTTTGATAATTGATTCAAAGTTATCTATCACATTGATTTTTATCGAGAAGAATGAGATCTTGGATTTATATTATTTAATAGGCTGAGCATTTCTAAATTTGAAAGGCATAGATCTCTCAAATTTCGAGGACGAAATTTTTAAGGAGGAGAGAATGTGAGATACGGGGCTGAAGTCGGCAGCCACAACCGACTTCAACCCCATTCCCCTTTTGGAAGGGGCCAGAGCAAGGGATCGCAGACGCGATCCCCTCTAGCTTTCTTCGGGCGCAGCAAGGGCGGGGTGCCACGGGCGTTACGTGGCAGCCTCGCAGTCGTTCCGCAGCCACCCCGCAGCTGCACGAGCGGCCGTTGATTTCGCCCAACCGCCGCAATTTTCGCGGCGGAAAGCCCTTGAAATAGGGTTATAAAACCCCCATTTCCTCCTCCCTTGGATCCTCCACCGAGCACCTCCTATCCTTTCCCCCCTCTCTTCCCTGCTTTTCCTCCTCCTCCGGTGACCGCGTGCGCCACCCCAACCAAGCTTCTCCACCCTAGGTCATCTTCTTCCTTGGATTTTTTTTGGTTCCCTCTGCTTCCCCTGTTTTGAGATCTAGTTTGGCCATTGGAAACCCCACCGCCGTCGTCGCTGCTAGCTGCCGGATCGAACCACCTGCGGTCGGGATCCGCCGCCTCCGTCGACCGCCGGTAAGCCTCTTCTTCTTGTTATTCATTCTATTGCCAAATAGCTTTGATTCTTCCCTTTGTTTTGGCCCCAAACCGAGACCAAGCTCGGTTGTTCTCGACCCCGACCACCGCAACGGCCACCGGCCGTCACTGCGGTTGGCTGGCCGTCGACCGGACGACGGCCTCCGCCATCCAGGCTGGTCGCCTAGACCCCACCCCCGGTCCTTTCTTCCTCTTCTTTTTCTTGTCCGTGGGGGTTTGGGGAAGAAGAAGGGCCCTGTTCACGGGCCCTATTCACTGCGGGCCCAACTTAGGCCTGGTTCGAACCCAAAACCCGAAAAAAGGAAAAAAAAAACCCAAAACCCGAAACTCAGTTCAGACCAGCAACCCGAAACCCAGTTCAGACCCGAAACCCGAACCCGTTTGGCCAATAAATAGAATTTTGTTGTGAAGCCCTGGACAGTATATTATTTCACAAAAGAGCCTTCTACAATTTATGTTTGTTCCCTATAAGAAAGATTATTAAATAAGGATCCCTAAATATATTTGATTGGTTCCTCCACTAAAGTTTTATTATAGAACAGTACCCTATAATTAAGTATTAGTCCCTGCAATGAATTGTGTTGCATAAATAATCCATTAGAGACCAACTTTGAGGGCCCTATTAGGCCAAGTCTATGCAGGCCCATTGGGTCGTGTCCGATATGGGCCCTATCGGGCCATGCCTACTATGGACCAACTTTGGGCCCTATTGTACCGTGCCCAGTAGTATTATTTTTGGATTTTGCTTAGCTCTGAAATTAACAAGAGATTAATTAAATTTAAATAGGTGAACCTGATCCGCCAATCTAAAGTAGGAATTAAGCGAGAAGAGGTAAGTAACTTAATGCTTCAAAGTGCATTTTTCAAATTATTTAGTAAAATAACTATTAGTGGATTAAATTTCGAAATATGATTTGTATTTAGTAAAATGGGTCTGGCATGTCTAAATTTTATCTGAAAATTTTATTATATGCTCTGAAATCCATAAACTATGACTGAAAAATTTATGAAATATGTTATATATATATATATGCATTCTCAGCATGGCTATGATCTGTTCTGTTCTGTTCTGGCCCCGCCAATGAGAATTATATGTTGGACCTATCGACTTGTAATCTGTGAGGAACCGGTTTCGACAACGCGCCACCGGTGATTAGAATAGTGGTTTCTGGACACCGTTGCCACCGGTGACTAACAATAATGGTTTCTGAAACTCTGTGCAACCCATGCCACTGGGTTACGTGGCCGTAGCCTATTATGTTGAGATTATGGTATCAGAGTTTTTGGAAAAATGATAATAAATTTTGATTATAGTAAAACGATGTTATTTTTGATTTATTCCAGTCATTATCCTATATTTTGATCTGATATTCTCTGACCCCACTTTGGAGTATTTTGTTGCTTACTAGGCTGGTATAGCTCATTATTTTATTTTCTCTATTTTTTCAGATCCAGAGACTTGATCGCACGGGATTGGGCAGTGCGTTAGATTTTTCGATTATTTCTTCAGTTATTAACATTTTAGATTACCTTGGACATTTGAATGATGCTAGCAAATGTTATTTTGAAATTTTGTAAGACTGCTTTTGACCAACTTAAATAATTATGTCATCTTTAAACATTTGTGATTGCTTTGATATGATCTGCTGCCTTGCACGCCTTTGCGGCCCGCCGTGCGGGCGTGCGGCGTCTGCTGCGCCTCGGGCTCGGGGCGTGACACTTGGTTTCTTCGCTACCTTCAAGACAGAACCGACTGGGAGGAAAACATTCTTTGCGTTTCCTCAGCTTGGGAGAAATCGGAACGCCCTTTGATCTCCCCATGTGAAGAACACCGCCCACCGCAGCAGAAAATATCACCTGAGCTCTGATACCAATTGTTGCCCAAATCACTGGACACAATGATGCAGAACAATACGAAGAATTGAGAGAGGAAGAGAAAGAAGAAATCAAACACAAGAATTTTACCTGGTTCGGCAATGTACCTACGTCCATGGGAGCGAAACGGCTGTAACTTTCACTATCTCACAAATAACTAGGGCTACAAGATATTTATAGTTAAACCCTAGCCCCAGTGTCCCAACTCTTATCAGCATTCCTGTTAGAATAAAACACTACATAATTATTCCAAAGATAAATATATCCCATGTACCACTCAAATAAGAATACCACTTAATATGAGCTACTTACTCTTAACATGAAGATAATCTACTGAGCACTAATTTTTGTTTTGACACTGTTCAAAATATGCTTATGTAACAAAGAGGACATTAAGAAAAACTTTGACCGGAAGTTAGAAAAATTAGAAATGTTCTCAATTTTTAATAAGGAAAAATTCCTGCTTGAAAAAGATGATCTGTAAAACATGTTCGACTGATCTATGAATATCATAGAAGTATCTTTGGCATATATAAGATTTTTTAAACTAGAAAAATATAATCATAAAACAGAAAAACTGGAGAAAAAATTAGGAAAACTGTCTAAAATCTAACACTAGCATAACAAATGGATAACTAGATCTAAGAAACAAGGAAAGTAGAAAAGAAGAAAGAAATGATGAATCAGCAACAATTGTCTAATTATTAGGTGTATCTTAATTTCTAGGAAACTGGAGATTTAATAAAATTATCTATGAGCACCTGAAGTTCTGATTCTAGAGATGTAAGAATAGTTGCAGGAATGATTCCTTTAATTCCTCCTCCATCAATGCTGAGAATAGTGATTACGTTTCCATAGGTTGGGGCCTGTATCTGACTGATGGATTTTGATTTTTGCATGATTGTTGAGCTGTTGCTGATCAACAATAAGGGAACTACTTTGGGGACACAAAAGTTTTAAGTGATCCAAGTAGGGATAGGTAGAAGTTTAAATAGACTTCGGCATCACTACAAAAGAAAGGAAATCTCCCGACGCTTTTTTTGGTCTATACCGACGCTTATAAGCGTCGGCGAATTCCCAGCCCACGCTTCCCAAAGCGTGGCTCAGACGTCGGGCAGGTGGGCGTGGGTCGGGTTTAACCCGACGCGTTTAAAAGCGTCGTTGGTCTATGCCGACGCTTTTAAGCGTCGTTCCTTTTATCATACGCCGACGCTTATAAGCGTCGGCGAGAGGGGTTGCTTTTCCCGACGCTTTTAAGCGTCGTTTCTTCTATCAGACTCTGGGGAGAAGGGTTGGTAACTACGGGTTTAGGCCGACGCTTAAAAGCGTCGTTACAGGCTTGCTTTTCCCGACGCTTTTAAGCGTCGCTACTTATATCCTATCAGTCTTTTAATCTCCAATCCTCGCCACCCACCCAGCTCCTGTCTCTCTCTCCACCCCCTTTGAAACCCTCCCAAGTCCCCACCCCACCTCTCATCCACTCCATCCCAATCCTCGCCACCCACCCAGCTCCCGTCTCTCTCTCTCTCTCTCCACCCCCTTTGAAACCCTCCCAAGTCCCCACCCCACCTCTCATCCACACCATCCCAATCCTCGCCACCCACCCAGCTCCCGTCTCTCTCTCTCTCTCTCTCTCTCTCTCTCTCCTTTTTTTTTTTTTTGCTGAAACTCTCTCTGTCTCTCTCTGCCTTTGGTCTCGTGTGGAGAGTATCCAAGCTTTTCGCTGGGGCTTTTCGCTGGAGAAGGCCTTGCTGGGGCTTTTCGCTGCAGTGACACTCGCCATCGCCGTGTCCAAGCTTCGGGGGAAGCGCTTCGGCGACGACCTCAACCCTCCAAATCTGACAGCCCTCACCAAAGCTTCGGCGACATCTTCCTCCTCCGCATGGGCCAGCGGAACCTCGTCGTGGTCTCATCCCCCGAGATGGCGTCGAGTTCGGCTCCCACACCCGCAACGCCATTCTTCGACATCTTCACCGGCAAAGGCCAGGACATGGTCTTCACCGTCTACGGCGAGCATCTTGGCGAAGGCGGTGGTGGGGATGATGGCGAAGACACGGCGCATCAGGCCGTGGGCTCGGCACTTGGACGCCAAGCCCAGCGCCTTCTTCAGGACCAGCATCTCCATTCTCCACCTCCGCCCTCCTAATTCCCCACCACCACTCGTTGATCCGCCGATGTGGGGCTAAATCGTTCATTTAATTGATTTTATTTAACTGAAATCGAGAAAAAGCAATGAGGAGCGGAGGGGAGGGGGGTGCGGCCTCTGATTCAAAATGGCCTCCGACGACGCTTTCGAGCGTCGGCTTTTTTAAAATTTTCGACGACGCTAATTAGCGTCGTCTTAGCCCACGAAGCGTCGTTTACTGCCGACGTTTTTTTAAACCGTGGACAAACTGTGGTGCTAGACCAAAAATTGCCGACGCTTGTGACAAGCGTCGGCAAAAAAGCGTCGGTAAAACCCATTTTTTTAGTAGTGCATACATGAGAAGGTAGATGTTTAAATAGACTTGGGCATACATGAGACGTTCCTAATATTCTTCTTTGGAGTGCTAGTCCAACATCGTACTTCGATAATTTGAAATCAGCATGTGGTCATATGGCATGCCTCCGTTGAATGATTTAATACGTGAAGGTGGCTCGTCAAAGTACGTACGTATCATGATTTGTACCAAAAAAAAAACGGGACGTATCATGATTCATTGCATAGAATAGAATAGTTGGATTAGCTCTTTTAGAGAATTGTTGGTGAGAGAAACGATATTGATTGTTAGGTGGCTTTGTTGCGCTGAATTTTAAAATCTTTCAATAGTTGACCGAAGAAGAATTAAGAATGATTCCAAATGAGGGCATAAATACAAATTACAATTGAAAGAAGCCTTTTTATTTGATTATATTAGGCCTTCAGAACAATAAACATCATACGAAGCATACTTAATGACGTTGCTAAGCTGAAACTTAACAAGTATACGTACCTTTATGTGGGTTTTGATCTCTACACTTTATTAATGGTAAAATTTAGTATGGAAGAAACTTGTTCACAGTCAAGTGATATAATAGGGGGGCGGCCGATGGTTTTATTGGAAATTTGGTTTTCAATGATGCATATAAGTGTTGTCCTGGAGCAAAGACTATGACGACGCTCATTAGTGTCGTCTATTGTCTACGCTTTTTAAAAGCGTGGACAATTTTGGCACTAAATTGAAAATTGCTGGCGCTTGTAAAAAGCATCGGTAAAACTGACTTTTTCTATAGTGAAGGTACTTGTTCATATATAGTCAAGTGATCTAATAGTGTTTCCTAATTTTCTTTTAAGATGGAGAATGGTAACGTACTGAAATATCTGAATACCACTACTTCTATAAATTTAATCTACAGTTAAACCTAAAGCATACAAAAAGTAAACCAGGAAACAACCATAATGACTTTACCTAGCAAATTCTTGTCTTCTAAATTTTTGTTTATCTAGAATATGATTTTCCAAAAATTTATTATCATCAATAAATAAATCATATGTTGATTTTGTTATACCTCAGATCCGGAATATGACATGGCCGTGCCACTGATAGGTACAGCCCACGAAAATATGAAGCTAACATTACTTTTAGCTTTCAAATCCATCACAACAAAATATAACAATTAAATGTCTAATTTTATCATCTATTAAATAAAATCAATATTTGTTCAAAACGTCTAAATCCAACATCAATACCCAAACACATTACCCACAATATTCAAAAAATCATTACCTGCAAATTTATGGTCAGTACTAAAATTCTTTTACAAAATTGCCAAGCTTTCTAGCACGAATTCTAAGCCTGAACCAACCTTCGTCTCTACTGATTTTATTTGCTTAGAGAGAAAAAAATAAAAATAGATCTATATGAGCGACACAACTCAGTAAGTAAATCTTTCACTACCTTACTAGATCAAGCATAAGTTTTCCATGTCAATGCATCATTTATGAAAAATAACAGATATTTCTAAATAAGCATTTCATAATACAGTATATTAAAAACAGGTCATAAAGCAAATCATGCATTAACAAAGCATCCATCTTTAATAATCATAGTGCCAAGTTTATATTACATATAAATTTGTAAATCATTCTTCAAGTCATGTAATCCTATCATGGATCAAAACATTGCTCACAGATATTTCTGCTATGGTCATTATAACCCATGAAAGGGCCATTTTCATAATTGATAAAATATCATCGTTCATATTCGTTACCAACTTTAATCCGTTGGCAGAGAATCGTTTTCGTTAGATGCTAGCTCTAAGGTGTCGATTGACCCCTATTTTTAGAGGTGGTTATAGCAATATGAGAACCTTTGAAAAACTTACATCTTTTTCTTAAAATATACATATAAATAGGTGAAAAATACTAAATAGCATGATCAGATTCATATTTCATAATGAAAGTATTTTTATCAAAATATTCATAAAACTATTTTTCATAATAAAACATGTTTTTCATAACACATACGCTTGTCCATAATTTTAAGAAAAACATATATTTCTACAAGCAAATTTTATACACAAAAAATATGATCATTTGAAAAATAATAAGGAGTGCATACCTCTTCCATCTTAAGATATGCTTGTGGAAATATGCTTTATTACCTCTTCCATGTTTGTGGAAATATAAGTTTTCTAAAGACTCTTAGATTGCTATGGCTGGCTCTAGAAATGGAGGTCAATCGATACCTTGGAGCTAGCATCCAACGAAAACAACCCTCTACTAATGGGTTAAAATTGGTAAAGAATATAAACTATGATATCTTGTCGATTACGAAAATAGCCCTGTTATGGGTTATAGTGATCATAGCATGAATATCTGTGAGTAATATTTTGATCCATGATAAAATTGCATGACATGAAGAACGATTTACGAATTTAATTACTATATAAATTTGGCACTATGTTTATAAAGATTGATGATTTATTCATGCATGATTTGCTTTATGACCTATTTTTAATATATTGTATTATGAAATGCTAATTTTGAAATATCTGCTATTTTTCTTAAATGATGCATTGACATGAAAAACTTATGCTTGATCCAGTAAGGTAGTAAAATATTTACTTACTGCGCTGTGTCACTCATATACCTCTATTTTTATTTTTTTCTCTCTCCAGACAAATAGAATTAGTAGGGACGAATGTTAGTCTAGGCTTGGAGTTTGCGCTAGCAAGCTTAGCATTTTTTTAGAAGAATTTTAGCATTAACCATAAATTGGTAGCTAATAATTTTCTGATTGTTGAAGGTGAAGGATTTGGATATTGATGTTGGATTTAGATGCTTTGAACCAACATTAGTTTTATTTAATGGATAATGAAATTAGATATTTAATTGTTATATTTTGTTGTGATAGATTTGAAATCTAAAAGTAATGTTTTTTTCATGTTCTTGTGGGCTATATCCCTCAGTGGCACGGCTATGTCATATTCCGGATCTGAAATATGACAATAATAGTATTAGAGCAAACTCGGCTCATAATTTATGTGGACTATAGGACATTGCAACACGAGTTCATGGAAGCTGACCACGTGCCGATCGTGGTACTTGTGATTAGATTTGAATGGATTTAAACCCGTAGACTGATGAGGACGTCAGGGCTTGAATGGGGGGAGTATGTGAAGATCCGTGCGGGCATACGTTTAATCCCATTTTGATTATTCGCCGAAGAGATCATGGGTATTTATACATGACTAAGAAACTCAAAAATTACCTTCTGGCTAGTCTTTTTGGATGAGGTTCTAGGTTGTTACAGATTTAATAGCATAGCAAAATCTAACACCAAAGAGATAATGATTTATCCACTGCATATTTAAAATTGGGATAAGTAATCCACTATATACGACGGTAAATTTCATAATTAGGTTTTAGCTTTCAGCCTTACGCTGTTAAACGTAATCTGCAGATTACTTCTTTCTGTATTAAAAAAAAAAATCAGAAAATTAAGATGTGAACATAATGTAGAAGGAACCATCTGTATTAATTTTAGGATCTTTGTGCAAGCTTTTCAATTACTTGCATTCATCAAGCAGTTGTCCTGATAATCTTCAAGTGCTATTTGGTTTTCTAGACCGAGTTAGTTTTGCATGAAACAGTTGACATGTATATCTTCTGCACATTTCATTTGAAGCTAAGAAGACCAATAATTTCCTTCTCATATTTGGATTTGATTCTCAAGATACTTGGTTTTCTTCTATCTTTTTCTTTTTTATTTTGAAGATCTCTTCATCAAGGCATATTCTATCGATTCTTTGTTCTTCTTTTTGACAACTTCGTTAGCAATACAGAGAACCAAACCAATATTACCCAAGTGATATAGTTGTCAAACTTGCATTTCTTAACCTCCAAGGAGTGTTAAATTGTTTTGTATTGCAAACTCATTACATTTCAGAAAATTGAATATTTTACATACGGACACCTTTTTTAGCTAGCCTGATTATATGTCTATATTCATTTAATTGGTTAAATCAAGAGAGAGCTTTTAATTTGTATCTTCCATGGAGTTTAGGTCTTCACCTCAAACGCATATGAGTGAGAGAGAGTGAGAGTGAGTGAGAGAGAGAGAGAGAGAGAGTCCAGCTTCACCAAAACAATCATTAATACTTACACAGGACTTTTAGAATAGAATGAATGAATTATATTGCCTTTTTAAAATGTACTAATCTACAGAACTTTCCTTCTGGCAAATTTGCCTACAGTGTCGCAATGCTATTATTTCTTGAATTGCATGAATTAACTTCATCCACCATATATGAATTCGTATATTGCTTGCATACAGTGTACAATTGGCTTCTTCTCCCGTCAAGAAAGGAAAAATTTCATGGAGTTACACCGAGCGACGCACATTAATGTTTTCTGGGCATTTTCACATGCGGGGATCTTGACTCACGGAGTCCTCTTTCATGTGAAAGGAGTTTAGCAAACCTGCGAATATACACCAATTAAGTTCAACTAATCTTTTTGTCACAAATCTAAATTGTTAAAAGAAGGTAGCAACAAAACAGAAATGATTCTCTCTACCTTCTAAGAGCATCTTTGTTTGTTCCTTCTCCATTCCCTACTGTTTCAAACACACCAGTCTCCAGGTTCACCCTTGAGACTGGTTTCTTCAACAACTGCTCACCCCTCTTAACGAGATCCTGCAAGTTGTCCTTCGTGGAGACATCAACAGAAGATACAGTCCCGTTCAAAGTATCATCCTACGTTTCCATTCAAGAGAAACCATGACATATAAGGCTTCATTTATAACAAAACAAGCCACCAGTTTTTTTTTTCTTTTTTTTAATGCTTTCCTGATCACATGTTCATACCTCAATCCGAAGATAATTTGATTCAGACCGGAGGGCCTGAAAGACCACTGAAATGTGTATGTCAACCATATCAGCACTTGATTGCATAAACACATCCACCAATGGCGTGGATCCGCCACTCAGCAACCACCCCAGAACTCCCCATTTGCTAGCACGTTTTGCTGTGTACCTTTCTTCAACCTTTGCTGAACCGGTTCCTAATGATATAAGTAGAAGTTTGCGATAGTCCATAGGTCTGTAGGGGAAGTAATCTGGGTTCCCTTTGTGCACCTCCTTCGTTACTTCTCGAATCGCAATCAATGCCTGAAAGTTCACAATTAGAGAGCTTAGCATCATCAATCCATAAATCATAATCAAATTTCATCATCATGGTTTGATGCGTACATACTGGATTATTAGCAGCAACTCCTCCATCAATAAGGTGGAACTCTCTCACGTTCCCTTTGGCATCCTTGGTTTCAAAGTAATGGGCTGGGAGGTACGTGGGTGCTGCAGTAGTTCCAATGCAGATGTCCGAGAGCTGTGCATTCAGAATGCTCTTACGCTTCACCTGCAAAATTTCAGCTGGATACATAAGATTAATGGATAACCGACCAAAATGATAAGAGATAGGGCTTATCTACTTTGTTATCAGTTGGCCTAGCTTTTCTCATTTTGTTCTGAACTTTTTATCTAACCTACAGATGGAAAGCAAGATATGCACATTGTCAGCTACCCTTCAAGCACTTTGGAGTTTGGCAGTTATATATATACTGGTCATTATGATTGTTGATATCAAAAGAGCAACTAATATATTTTAAATAACACTGCTAAATCTGATTTGCTACGAAAAGCTAAGTATGTGACAGTTTTAGCCCATTTCAGGGTTCATGAAGTTCTCTAGAATAAAATATATAGTCAATAGTAAATCCCTATTACTTTAACCTTATATGAATTCTTCTTATATTTACAGGGCAACTGTGGCTTCTTTTTGACTTTGCATCTTAACTCTCTTTTGGCCTGATGATTACAGAGTCCACATCAGGTTAAAGAAATATTCACAAAATTTCATCTGCTTTCTGCCATGAATTTTTTCAGCTATTTTTTGAAGGGAAAGAAGGGGATGGACCCCTTCAGCTACCATGTCACAGTCAGATGATTTACACTTTTAGCTCCCAATCATATATTAGTATCTGTCGTCCTCTGTGCTGTAAGCAGAAGCATGGAAATGTAGATGGAGAAAATAAGATATACAGGATTAAAGAAGGATCGCACCTCATAGCTGGAGAAAATGGTAGGGTGGAGCCGCTTGATGTCAAAAGTTGGAATAACCACGTTAGTTAAGGTTTGGTGCAGTCGCATGCTTCCCAGATTTTCCCTGATAAGTTTATGAAGATATTTTCCGTTGTACCTGGGACCCCATAGAGCTCTAACCATTCGCATTATTGGAGCCAAAATTCCTCTAAAATAAGAAATTTATGAAGGTTTCTTTTTTGTCAGAAGTGGAATTTGAACCCGAAATTTATGAAGTATTAACTGGAAATTTTTATCAATTGCTAAAGAAAAGATTGGGTGGAAATATCTTTACTAATCATTTGTCATAATCATACTTACCCATATTGTGGAAATATTTTTGGGCTTTCTGCTAGGTAGAAGGATTCTATGTCTTTTGCTGCAAACAGTGGGCGATTATCTTCATCTGGTGCAGTCAACATTGCTGTCACAAGACCACCGGTGCTCGTTCCTGCAATCACATCAAAATAGTCGGCAATCCTTGCATCCTCACCATCAAGTTTCTGCACAAATCAATGAAAAAGGCCTCTTCAGTCATAGTTGTAAGGAAGAAACAGAAACAGTAATAACAGATGTGACCTAATTTAAATGTCTAAACAAGCTGAAACATCCAATGGAGAATCAAGGCAAGTACTTCTATTGCATCTCGAAGTACATCATACCTGAAGTTCCGATTCTAAGAAGCTGAGGATGACAGCAGGAATAATTCCTCTAATTCCTCCTCCATCAATGCTTAGAATGGTTATCAGATTCCCATACGTTGGGGCCTGTATTAGATTGATGTTGGATTTTGATTTTTCCATCAAGACTACTTTGTAAGTATGAATTAGGATGGAAATTCTCAACAAAAACAGTGTGCCTCTAAGAACTTTCAATTATGTACTGATAGAATTCTGCATATCAGAATGTGCTTTTATAGAAGAATAATTCATCAGTCATACTTCTGGAGTTCTGGTCCAACTAAACTATCAACTATGACCTCCATGGCTGCCTCAAGAATTTGACGGCTTTTCGTATAAGCGTGTGGTCGTCGGCCGCCAATCTATCATTATGACCATACCTCATCCACTTCCAAAATGTTCTTAATTAAGGTACAGTGTAAGATGTCACCAGAGACTTGTAGGTAGGAAACATTACATTGGAAGTTAGGTGGATTGCATGACCTTAGTTTGAATTGCTGTTAATCTATCTTTTGTTGACCAAGGAAGATCAAGTTAGCATTCCAGAAAAAGCATTTAGGAGGGTGATGAGATAGACACTTAAGCGTTCGGATCTCCAGATATTCTTGTTTCACACTGGTTAGAATATTCAAATTTGGAACATTGATTTAGCGTCGGGCACACAAGAACAAATTAATGTGTCTAGGCATCATATTGTATATGATTCAACATAAATATGCATTTCGATGCCGCCCATGTGAGCATAGAAGGAAAAAGAATCCTAAATGAATTGACACTGGATTATTACAATGAAAGAGATATGGTCGTAATTTTTCAATTTTTTCAGGAAAAAAGACGAGAGAACATTATCACCACAAATATTTTAGTTTGGTAGACCTATCAAAGAATCGGTTTAAAAATCACGTTGAGCAAAAGAAAAAAAAAATACTATTGAAATGATAATAATCCAGTTAAGTGACTTATATATCACTTTCCTCAAACTCACTAAACAGTACATAACAAAGGAAAGAGGACTCAAAACAGAATGTAGCAGTTAATTTATCTTTAGAAAACCTATAGACATGTCGTTGATTATAGATAGCACAAAGCTACTGATGAACAATGAATGATTAATACACAAAGTCTCAATGGAGTGACACATGTCAGTAGAAAATGTTGTCCCTCGTATGTGCAGACCTTTTCTCTTGCTATTTTTCAACTAAATCAGCATTGTCTTTTGCTTTTTTCTTCACATGTCAGTGATTAGCTGATGAACTTCTATTCTCAGATTTTAAATTTATATTATTATGTTGTTTGTCAGAGTAAATTTGTATATGAAGAAAGACTTGGACCAAATTATCTTGCTGTACACCCTGAATACAACAAACTAGGTAAGAAACATCAACATTGATGAGGTCAAGGGAGATCGGCCTCCGGCCCGCGTGTCCAGCGCTACGGGGGATCTGCCGCCCTTCGACCTCGTCCCCACCAGTCTAAATAGCGGAAGCGACTGCTTCTCCTTAAAGGTATTGTCCGCTTTGAAGGAGGTTTTATAGTCTCTTTCCAACGCACGGTTTTGCCCCGCAAAAGGCGCCTCTGAAGAGAAAGGGGTAGACCCCCTCCATTTAAGGAATAAATCTCTTCACTATTTAGTCGATATGGGACTAAGTCTAGGCCTCTTTATTCTCATAACATAGCCCCCCCAGTGGGGAGGTCTGTGCCGGGGTCAAGGGGACCTGTATGGGCCACCAGTAATAAGGTCAAGGGAGATCGGCCTCCGGCCCACGTGTCCAGCGCTACGGAGGGATCTGCCGCCCTCCGACCTCGTCCCCACCAGTCTAAATAGCGGAAGCGACTGCTTCTCCTCAGAAGTATTGTCTGTTTTGAAGGGGATTTCATAGTCTCTTCCCAACATATGGTTTTTTCCCGCAAAAAGCGTCTCTGAAGAGAAAGAGGTAGCCCACCTCCATTTAAGGAACAGATCTCTCCGCTATTTAGTCGATGTGGGACTAAGTCCAGGCCCCTTTATTTCCACAACAATCATAATATTAGCTACTATTTGATACTAAAGCAGAACAAAAACATTTTTCTTCTCAAAAGGTTCTGCAAGTTCAAGGATCCACTTGTAAGTAGCATGCCCTCTGCATTCTTATCAATATATAATGTACTTATTAACTGTCTGTTAGTTCAAGAGGTGGTTTTTTTTTTCCAGGTTATCACAGCATTCAACTTTTTTTTATTTATTTATTTATTTTGGCATCTTCATTGGCACCTTCAATATGTGGCCCCTCGGTATTACAGATTCACACTCTTCTGCCTTGTAGTGCTTCTAGTAGTTTCCTCAGCATAGATTCCTTAATGTGGTGCATTGGGTGACATTTAGACTCCAAGGAGAGTCTTTGAATCTAAAACTGTCTTGAGATATCTAAATGAATGCAAGCATAAAATTGAATGCATCTATGAACAAACAAAGCTTATAAACTCTGAAGAAACAAATATACTTCAGTTGAAATATTCTAGAGTAATAACCAAACTCAAAGAGTCAAAAAATCTGATTAGTATATGATCAAAGATATGACAATGCGTTAATGTTGTTTATTGAATACTCTCCGTTTCATTGGTGATGCCTGATAACACTGACCTATGGACATCGATTCATTCAAGTGACAGGCAAAGCTAAAATCATCTGGTCGGTATCTGCATCTATATAACTCAATTCCGATCTCTGCTGATTATTTTACAAATAAGATCATTCAACATGGGTATTTTCTTTCCTTATTAAACAACATTGGATCTGTATTCGTTTTAATTCTACACTATCAGTATGTTACCAGAGCATGTGTTTCTCTTTCATCTTCATTCTACAATGACCATACCATCTCAACAAGGAGTCTTCCAACCTAATCTGTTGGTTAGAGAAGTAGTTAATTTTTCAATGAGGAAAAGATAGAAATCTCAGCATTACCTTCCCAAAAATGGTGATTTGTCCAAGTTCATGAAATAGAAAATGTTCAGACTCATGTATCTAATCAAGTTCATCAAAAAGAATATGTTAAAGCACATTTTTCTACTACTGAAATCATTAGTGTTGAGCTAGTTTCAGAGCATAATGTTATTTTGGAAGCGGGATAATCTTGCAGTTGATAATAGCGCAAGTGTGATAGCTGAATGTGCACAATTAGGACACCAACCTGAAAATGGAAAAGAGCATTCTGTTGATGCTGATGCAGTAGCGTTCAGTTACAAGTGGAGATCACAAGAACACAGGCACTCGTCCAATCGAAGAGAAGGCTACTAGCAATGTGAGAATTGGGCCCGAATGGGCTGAAGTCGGCAGCCCCAGCCGACTCCAGCCCTTGGCCCAAAACAGAAGCGGAACAGGGGATCGCGATCGCCTGCTCCGCCTTCCTCGGGCGAGATGGGGCGGAGGCGCCGCGGCCGTTCCGCGGCAGCCCCGAGGCCGCTAGGAACGGCCGCCGATCGTGCTCAACCTCCGTGGGAATCACGGCGGTGAACGAGCCACAACCCCATTCGGAAACCTCTATAAAAACTCCCCTCCCTCTGCCATCGATCCACCGCCGCGCCTTCACCTCCCTCCTCCTCCTTCTCCGGTGGCGGGCGTGCCATCCCGACCGAGAACCGCCGCCGAAAACTCCCTCTTCTCCCTCTATGCCGTCCGAGTGCCCTGTTTTCTTTGATTTCCCCTCGTCGCCGGAAGCGCAGCCGCCGCCGCCGCTTGACCGCCGGATCGAGCCACCCTCGGCCGAGATCCTCCCCTCCGTCGACTCGCCGGTGAGCTCCCCTTCTCCTTACTTTTCTTTTCTTAGATAATCTATTCTGGACCAAACCGAGAATGCTCTCGGTCTTCTTCCACCGTCGGCCATTTGCCACTTCCGCCGGACGCCACCGCGGTCGCCGCCGCTTCCGTCGCCGGCTCCACAATGCCGGACCTTCCGGCATCACCTCTCTCTCTTCCTTCTCTTCCCCTTCCTCCCTGCTTCCTAGTTCACGGGATGAAAAACATCATTTGGGCCGTCATTGGGCCATGTTCATCCAATTCGGGCCGGTTCACTGGGCCTGCTTGGCATTGCCATTATGGGCCAAACTTAGCCCAATTCAGCCATTTTAGGCTCTATTGGGCCGCGCATATTATGGGCCAAATTTGGGCCCAGTTCAGTCATTTTGGGCCTCGTTGGGCATATCCATCGTGGGCCTAGTTCGGGCCCTGTTTATTCTGTTGGGTCATGTCTATTGTAGGTCGTGTACCTTTTGGGTCGTGGTGGCCCTGTTCACCATGTTGGGTCGTGTCCATTGTGGGCCGAGTTCGGTTCCTGTTCACCCTATTGGGGCCGTGTCCATTGTGGGTCATATTCATTTGGGCCTTGTTCATCTATTGTGGGACGTGTCCATTGTGGACCGTATTTATTTTAGGCCTTGTTCACCCATTGTGGGTTGTGTTTATTTTGGGCTTTGATCAGTGATTTTGGGCTCTGCTTATCTATTGTAGGCCGAGTCCGTTCATTTTGGACTAGATACATTGATTGATCCAGGTCGACTCGGGCAAAATTTCTCTTTTCTTATTTTGGTCAAATCGAACTAAATAGGCCAAGTTTATAATTGAACCTAACTGGATGGATCAGGCCCAAAAGCTTAACTAGCCTTAAATCATGTGTCTCTTCTCAGCAAGCCCATATTCTGACTAGATCTAGACCTTTCCCTTAATGGTTGATCCAAACCACTCGGACCGAGCCTAATACTAGGATCAAACTAAATTCAGACCCGAGCTGAGATTCCCTCTCCTCCTTTTTCTTCCTCTAGACAAGCTTGGGGATCATAGTATAAGCCATGTTCTTCTTGTAGCTCGGATCCAAGTTGACTCAATTTAAAAACCCCGAACTACTCGGTACCTCGGCAGTTGACCAACCATTACTTTAGTCCCAACTAGATTTACCTTTATTTAACCCATTGAATCCTCCTAGCTCAGACTGACCTGAGCAGTTGGGCACTATCACCCAACTAACTTGATCTGGGGGCATTAGACCGTAGTATTCATTTTTGACTTTTCAAATTATATTAAAATTTATAATATATTAATGATATTAAAAAGGTGTATCTGACACGTCTGCCTAAAGTGGGATTTAAAACGAAAAGAGGTAACCTAATACTTCAAAGTGTATTTTCTAAATTATTTGACAAAATAATAATTAGTTGATTAAATTCTGATATTTTGTTTTGTACTTAGTAGAACGGGCAGGCATGTTAATAATTATTTTAAAATTATGTATATATTATGAAATCTGAAAAATGTGACTGATAAATTATGAAAAATCTGTTTTGTATGTATGTATTCTCAGTGAGCAACATAATACCTCAGAGTGGGGTCAAAGCATGTCAAATATTTAATTAAAATATAAAATAATGACTGAAAAATAAATCAAAAATAAATATATTTTTTAAAATTTATTAAGTATTTTCATAAAAATTGTATTAGGATCTCAACATCAATAAGCTATTGCTATGTAACTTAGTGACATGGGTCGTACAAAGTGCCAAAAACCGTTATTATTAACCACCGGTGGCAATGGTGTCTGTTGCTGGTGGTCCAAACCGAGAACGATTGGCACAGCGGTGTGAACGGGATTCCGTCTGAGTTGCCTTGGTTGGTGTTGATTGCGCTCCACCTTCCACCGGAAAACCTGCAAGCAAGCCTCGCACCACCACTGGGGTAGTGGGGGCCCTCCGACGATCAAGTCAGAGGAGATTGGAGGAGAAGGAGAGATAATAGTAGCAAGTAGGAGAATGCTCTGGAAGTTCTTGCTTACTCCCCCCCTTCTCCCCCCAGCCACATATATACCAGGCTGGGGGTTCCTTCTGGGGGGTTGGTCATCGTGTGGTACGATGGAGTTGCCACTGACATGGCCGTTACAGGGCGTCGTGGGGCAGCGCTGGGTACGGCCATGACAGGGCGTAGTGGAGCTCCGCTTTGTACGGCTGTTACAGGAGATCGTGGAGCAGCGCCGGATACGACCGTTGCAGGGAGTAGTGGAGCAGAGGGTCGCGGCGTGCTTCAGGGGAACAGCCTGTCGTTGTCGAGAGATTGCCGACTCGGGGTCGGATTGCTGGATCAAGGGGCAGCCGACTCGGGGTCGGGCTGCGAAGCCGAAGATATCCGACTCGGGGTCGGACTGCTGGATCAAGGGGCAGCCGACTCGGGGTCGGGCTGCGAAGCCGAAGATATCCGACTCGGGGTCGGGTTACTGGATCAAGGGGCAGCTGTAGTCTTCTTGGGCGCGCGTGCCAGTCACGTGGGGCATGGTGGCTGAGTTCCCCCGTAACAGTAGCCCCCCACTTCCGAGCCTGGAACCAGAAGGGGAACGGGTGAAGGAAGTGATGCTTCGAGATTGCCGCCATCCCTCGGAGAGGCGCGCGCGCTTCGAGCTCCCCGCCTTCTTTATGGCGTATGGCGGTTGTTGCTGACCTGGCAGTCTGAGGATTTCGGCGGACATCCTTCCTTAATGGCGTCGATTCGCCTTTGGGGCGCGAGCGACCCTTCGACAGCCAGGCGTCCTCTGGCGTCACCGAGGCGTCACCCACCTTTCCGCCTATTTAACCGGGGGTCCTCCTCCGTCCGCCTTTCTCTTTACAGACATCTTCGAGTTTCTCCTTTGCGCTGCCGTCATCGCCGTCGGACTGTTCGCTTGCTCCTCCTTTGACGCTCTCGGAGCCGTTCTTCCTTCTCTTCCAGTGAGTTGCCCCATTCTTTAATTTAGGGCTCTCCATACTCTCCTTTTGTATTAGTGTACTCCAGTCGTTCCGGTCTTTTCCCCCTTCTTGACCCTGTCCTAACCGTAGATTCACTGGCCATTAGGGATGTGCGAAGTGAGAGCAGACCGCATTAAGTCGGAGTTGGTCGCCGAAGACCTAGATAGGTTCGTGGCTCGATACCACCTTCCCGAGGCCTGCAATGTTACACTCCCGGGGCCTAAGGAGAGGATGTCCCATCCTCTTCCAGGGAAGGTTGCCATCAATGAGGGCATTCTTCAGGCCGGGTTCCGCTTTCCCCCCTCGGACTTAGTCGTTCAGGTGCTTCGGGGTTTAAGAGTGGCGCCGACGCAACTGGTGCCGAACTCATGGCGCGCCCTGACGGCCTTTCAGGTTCTCTGCCGCATGCACGAGGTTCCCGCCACCCTGAATGTCTTTTGGGAATGCTACGGCCTGAGCAGCCACCCCCAGGATAAAGGGTGGTGGTGCTTTGCGGCGCGGCGAGGGTGCGGCCTCGTCAAGGAGGCTCCTACCTCCATTCACGGCTGGAAGGGGCGCTTCTTTTTCGTTGACGCAGATCCCTCTTGGGGAATCAGGGCAACCTGGGAGACGCCGATGAAGTCCCCGATTGGCCTATCGAAGTTGTCGAGGGAGGAATCCGATGGCGTCGCCGTCTTGAAGGAGTTGGTTGCCGAGGGCCGGCTCCCCCCGGTGGCTCGCCTTATTTCCGAGGATACCTTGGTGAACGTCGGTCTGAGCTCGGTCCCCGCTGACCGTGAGCCCGCCACCATTTCTTTTTTAGCTCCTTTCTCCTCTTTCGTCTCGTTCTTTCCTTCAGTTTCTCAACCTCCGACCACCTCGTCCTTTTTGCAGAGATCGACGACGTCATGCGGTTGGACAAGGCAACGGCTGTTGGTAGGACGTCCCTACTGGAAGCAGTCCGGAGGAAGAAACGAGCTCCTCCGAGCGGGGCCCCACCGGCGAAGAAGTCCCGCCGGCAGGCGACTCCGACGCCGACAGACGGGTCCGGACCCGCCGATCAGGGGGACGCCGCGGGCGCGGACTGGCAGTTGATGCTGTATCAGCCCTCCGACGCCGAGACTACCGTTTCTCCGGAGGCATCACCCGGACGCGCCCGGGATGGACGGGTTGGACGTGATCGGTCCCCAGCCCAGCATTCGACTCGGTCGGCTCCGGATGATACGAGGAGGGACGCGCCGAGGCCCCGGCCGAGCGGGACCCTGTCAATTTCAGGGGCGGTCCCCGCCCCGAGCATGGTCAGCATGACTCTTCCCCAAGCGATGGGTAAGGGTAAGGCTGCAGAACCACCGTCCGACTCCGGGGAGAAGTCGGGGTCGGCCTTCACTTTCGCCGGCGCCCGAAACCTCATCGAGACGGTGCTGCTGGAGAAGGACCGCAGGCGGGTCCGGGAGATGAGGGTCCCTGACGTTGGGGCTGCCAGCTGCGTCTGTCTCATGTCGGTGAGTGTTCTTTTGGTCGCTTTCATCATTTATAGGCTCTGTTGATCCCCGCCTGACGCCCTCGTTTTTCCTATCTCTTAGCTTGCCCAGTACATGATCCGCCTGGAGGAGTGCTACGAGGAACAGGCGAGGCTTCTGGCGAGGGCCGAGAGCCAACTGAAGGCAGTAGAGGAGGGAGGTCAGGCTGCGGCGGGGAGGACGACCAGGGACCTCGAGACGAGGCTCCAGGTGGCCGAAGAGCGGGCACTCGGCTTCGCCACCCTCGAGAAGCAACTGTTGGAGGCTCGGGAGCAACTCAAGGTTGCCTCGGGTCTCGAGGGCGAGATCAAGAAGGCGAAGGAGCGGGCCGAGAAGCAGTCCCGGAAGGCTGCCGACTACCGGGAGAGGTGGGAGAAGGCCCAGCGGTCAGCCGACAACGCCCGCAACCGGACCCGGTCTCTTGAAGCCAAGCTGGGCGAATTGGAGTCGGCCTTGGAGAAGTCCCGCGCGAGCGACCAGGAGCTTCATTCGCGCCTGGAGGAGGCTGAGGCTGCTCGCATCGCTGCCGAGGCGAAGCACAAGGAGGCCCAGGCTGATCTGCTGAGGGTCTCCTCCGAGGCGGATGACCGGATTGTAGCGAAGGTCTTGGAGGCAAAAGCTCAGATTATGGAGCGAGCAGAGGCGGCGCTGGCCGAGAAGAGTGCGGAGATCGGGCGTCAGGCGGTACAGGCTTATCGTCAGTCCGCCGAGTTCACCCGTGACATGTCGGGGGTGGTACAGGCCTATCGTCAGTCTGACGAGTTCGTCCGTGACATGTCGGACGCGGGGTCCGACTCCTTTGTCTTAGGCTTCGAGGAAGGCCTGGCAAGGGTGTCGGCTAAGTACCCCGAAATTGACCTGAGTGGGATCTCCCTTCTCGACTCCCCTCCGGCGCCATTGCCTGTTGATTCTCCAACCGTCTCCCTACCCCTTGCAGACGTGCCGGGCGTTCCCGACCTGGGGGTTCCTCCAAGCTGACCCTCTGTACTTTTCTTTGTGTGTTGGCGTTTTGCCAGGTTGTACGGGTCTCGGCCCTGAAACAATGAAAGTTAATGCAAATAGAGTTTCTTCATTTCACTTTCGTCCTTCTTCTTTCTAACTCTTGGTAGCGTCTCGCTGACTCCCGACTCTTGAAATTCTTCTGGCGCTAGGCCAGGTATCTGAGGGTTAGGCCTCAGGAAATTCTTCCGGCGCTAAGCCAGGCATCCGAGGGTTAGGCCTCAGGAAATTCTTCCGGCGCTAAGCCAGGCATCCGAGGGTTAGGCCTCAGGAAATTCTTCCGGCGCTAAGCCAGGCATCCGAGGGTTAGGCCTCAGGAAATTCTTCCGGCGCTAAGCCAGGCATCCGAGGGTTAGGCCTCAGGAAATTCTTCCGGCGCTAAGCCAGGCATCTGAGGGTTAGGCCTCAGGAAATTCTTCCGGCGCTAAGCCAGGCATCCGAGGGTTAGGCCTCAGAAAATTCTTCCGGCGCTAAGCCAGGCATCCGAGGGTTAGGCCTCAGGAAATTCTTCCGGCACTAAGCCAGGCATCCGAGGGTTAGGCCTTAGGAAATTCTTCCGGCGCTAAGCCAGGCATCCGAGGGTTAGGCCTCAGGGAATTCTTCCGACGCTAGGCCAGGCGTCCGAGGGTTAGGCCTCAGGAAATTCCGCTCGTTGGTCGGCCAAGGCTGGCGCAAGCCGAGGCGACCGGTCGGGGCTTCAGGCTAGTCTGCTCCCGGGATGATCATCGGGTTAGCCTGGCATCCGAGGGCCGAGCCTCGGGAAATTCCGCTCGTTGGTCGGCCAAGGCTGGCGCAAGCCGAGGCGACCGGTCGGGGCTTCAGGCTAGTCTGCTCCCGGGATGATCATCGGGTTAGCCTGGCATCCGAGGGCCGAGCCTCGGGAAATTCCGCTCGTTGGTCGGCCAGGGCTGGCGCAAGCCGAGGCGACCGGTCGGGGCTTCAGGCTAGTCTGCTCCCGGGATGATCATCGGGTTAGCCTGGCATCCGAGGGCCGAGCCTCGGAAAATTCCGCTCATTGGTCGGCCAGGGCTGGCGCAAGCCGAGGCGACCGGTCGGGGCTTCAGGCTAGTCTACTCCCGGGATGATCATCGGGTTAGCCTGTCATCCGAGGGCCGAGCCTCGGGAAATTCCGCTCGTTGGTCGGCCAAGGCTGGCGCAAGCCGAGGCGACCGGTCGGGGCTTCAGGCTAGTCTGCTCCCGGGATGATCATCGGGTTAGCCTGGCATCCGAGGGCCGAGCCTCGGGAAATTCCGCTCGTTGGTCGGCCAAGGCTGGCACAAGCCGAGGCGACCGGTCGGGGCTTCAGGCTAGTCTGCTCCCGGGATGATCATCGGGTTAGCCTGGCATCTGAGGGCCGAGCCTCGGGAAATTCCGCTCGTTGGTCGGCCAAGGCTGGCGCAAGCCGAGGCGACCGGTCGGGGCTTCAGGCTAGTCTGCTCCCGGGATGATCATCGGGTTAGCCTGGCATCCGAGGGCCGAGCCTCGGGAAATTCCGCTCGTTGGTCGGCCAGGGCTGGCGCAAGCCGAGGCGACCGGTCGGGGCTTCAGGCTAGTCTGCTCCCGGGATGATCATCGGGTTAGCCTGGCATTCGAGGGCCGAGCCTCGGGAAATTCCGCTCGCTGGTCGTGCGCCTGTCGCTTGCCGCCCGACGGGATTTCTCCGTGGCCAGCTGCGATCGTGTTTCTCCTCCTCTCCAAGCGTTGCCTGGGGAACACCAGATGGGCATTAAATGCTAATTGAGGGGTTACCTGGGAAATCGGATCGCCAGTTGCTGCTTGCGAGGAGTGTCAGTTAAGCGGCCGCGATACGCGCGTTCTTCGAGGCGGATGCGGCCTGG
Source organism: Phoenix dactylifera (assembly GCF_009389715.1). Lineage (NCBI taxonomy): Eukaryota > Viridiplantae > Streptophyta > Magnoliopsida > Arecales > Arecaceae > Phoenix > Phoenix dactylifera. The sequence goes on from NW_024067796.1 coordinate 461,196, forward strand.
GCGCGAGCGGAGATACGTGGACCTAGGGGTACAGGCCACCCGGAGTGTCCTGCACAAAGAATGCGATTAAGGAGAATGACGCTTAGGAAATCGCGGGAAGATACGCCTCGAGAGCCGGATCGGCCCCGGATTCAATGCGCCCGCCTTTATTGGAGCCACCCGCATCGGAACGACCGGGGGGCCGCAGTTTGGCTATAAATATAGGTGCAGGTGCGATGGAGCCTGCCAAGCCGGAGCTGTTCAGATTGCCATGGATCGTGGGCCTCCTCTCCGGCGCATGGTTGAGAGACCCCTATCGAAGGAACGGGAGGCGCGCCCTTCGCGACTTCCGCCAATTAGCCGTTTCATCTGGGATCAACAAGGAGGTTCTCCCCGGCGGAACTCCGCTCTAGGCGTTTCATCCGGGATCACGTCTCCCCTCCTTGAAGTTCGGCCTCCCGATTGAGCTCTGCACCAGACGCTTGATCCGGGACCGCGCCTCCATATGCTCTTCTCCCTTGTATTCCTTCTCTCCCCTAACACTGGAGAGGACCGGAATATCCCTTGGAGGTGGCGTTCCCCTGGAGGCAGCGGGAGCTTCTTCTGCGGCGGCTCCTCGTCTTTTTCGTGAGGCGTGGATGGCGCCTCTGGGTAGGAGCAGTGTGGACTTCTCCTTCGTCCACTTCTTCTTCATCCGCGCCGGCTCTTCGTCTTTTTCGTGAGACGCCGATGGGGCCTCCGGTTGGAAGCACCCACTTCCGGCGGGATTGCAGCCGCTTCAGATGGAGGTTTCGGGATCCCAGATCTTCAGCTCCTCGGAGTCTTCACCTCTTCTTTACTTTCTTTACACCCTAATTCCCCTCTGGGAATTCCTTGTAATCATACGAGCACGCCATTGTAACCAGAAATTATTGAAATGAAAAGTGTTATACATTTTTGAACTGTCTTTCTGGCATTGTCGTTCTACTGGTAATACATCCGCAGGTTAGCGGAATTCCAGCTCCTTGGAATTTCTCGACCATCTAGGGCCTCCAACTGGTAGGAGCCAGGTCGGTTTACCCAGCGAACCCTATACGGGCCTTCCCAATTTGGCGCTAGCTTCCCACCTTCCGCAGGTTGAGATGCTTTAGCTCGCCTTAGCACCAGATCTCCGATTCTGAAAAGCTTCGGTCGGACCTTGGAGTTGTAATATCGGGCCACCCTCCGCTGATACATCGCCATCCGAACCTGCGCCATTTCCCTCGCTTCTTCCAAGAGATCCAGGTTCCCTCGGAGTTGCTCCGAATTGGCCTCGGGTCGGTGCGCGGCCACCCGAGGTGAGGGGAGTCCGAGCTCCACGGGGACAACGGCTTCCGTGCCATAGGTTAGGCTGAAAGGCGTCTCCCCGGTAGGGGTCCGATGCGTGGTCCGATACGCCCAAAGGACATTCTCGAGTTCTTCGACCCAAGCTTGCCCCGTCCGACCGATTCGCGCTTTGATTCCTTGGAGGATTGTCCGATTTGTGACCTCGGCCTCGCCGTTGGTTTGGGGATGCGACACAGATGTGAACCGATGCTCGATCCCGAACTCCTCGCAGAAGTCACGGAAATGCTTGTTGTCGAACTGTCGACCATTATCCGAGATGAGGACCCGAGGTACCCCAAATCGGACAATGATGTTCTTCTTCACGAACTTCCGGACTTGCGCCTCCGTGATAGTGGCCAGCGGCTCTGCCTCCACCCACTTGGTGAAGTAGTCGATTGCAACAATCAAAAATTTCCGCTGAGCTGAAGCGACGGGGAATGGTCCGAGGATATCCATTCCCCACTGGGCGAAGGGCCAGGGTGCAGTGATTGGTGCCAAGGGGACAGAAGGGACTCTCTGGACGTTGGCGTGGCGCTGGCAGGCGTCGCATTTCCGTACATGATCCTTTGAGTCCTCCAACAAGGTAGGCCAATAATAGCCTTGCCTCATGATCTTGTGTGCCAAGGACCTAGCCCCCAAGTGTGATCCGCAAACGCCTTCGTGGACTTCGCCGAGGACGTAGGCCGCTTCCGAGGGGCAGAGGCACTTTAAGAGGGGGGCGGTGAACGAGGTCCGATACAGCCTCCCTTCATAGAGTACGTAGTGGGCGGACTTCATAACAAGTCGCCGAGCTTGATCTTCGTCTTCAGGGAGGATCCCTTCGGCGAGGTAGGCGACAAGCGGGTCCATCCAAGACGGCTCCGGATCAATCGCCATCACCGCTCCAGCCTCGCCGATGCTCGGGGCATCCAGGGTCTCCAGGTAGATCGCCCTCGACAAGTTGTGCGCGTCTGCGCCCACTAAGCGGGACAACCTGTCGGCCCTGGCATTTTCACTTCTCGGGACCTGCTGGATGTCGACACTGCCGAGGTCGGAAATGAGTGCTTGCACCTTCCGGACGTAATTCTGCATGGTCGGGTTCCGAGCCTCGAACTCCCCACGGACCTGCCCGACCACCAGCTGGGAGTCGGTGAAGACCTTCAGGCGCCGGATGCCGAGTTCCTTGGTGAGTTTGAGTCCCGTGACTAGGGCCTCGTACTCCGCCTCGTTGTTGGTCACTGGAAATCCGAACCTCAAGGCATACTCGGCTATCACTCCATCAGGACTGGTAAGGACCAGCCCGGCCCCTCCACCTTCGGGGTTCGACGATCCATCGATGTGAAGCGTCCAAATCGGGAGGTCGAGGCTGGGTGTTTCCGGCGACCTAGGTTCCGCCTCCTGCACCGTGCACTCAGCGAGGAAATCCGCGAGCACCTGGGCCTTGATGGCGGGTCGGGGCTGGTAGCGGATGTCGAACTCACCAAGTTCTACTGCCCACTTCACCAGCCGTCCCGCATTCTCAGGATTGCTGAGGATCTGCCGCAGCGGTTGATCGGTCAAGAGGGTGACAGAATGGGCCTGGAAATAGGGGCGAAGCCTCCTGGTCGCGGTCAGCAGCGCGAAGGCGATCTTTTCAGCCTTCGTATACCGCGTCTCGGCATCCCGTAGGACCCGGCTGATGTAGTACACAGGCTTCTAGAGCTTTGCCTCTTCCCGAACCAGTACCGCACTGACTGCAGTTGGGGAGACCGCCAGATAGAGGTAGAGCATCTCCCCTTCTTGCGGCTTGGACAGCAGGGGAGGAGGCGCCAAGTATTCCTTGAGCTGGTCGAATGCTGCTTGACATTCGGCCGTCCAGAGGAAGTCTTTCGGGCGTTTCAACACCTTGAAGAAAGGTTGGCAGCGTTCGGCCGATTTTGCCACAAATCGTCCGAGCGCGGCGACCCTCCCAGCGAGCTCCTGAACCTCCTTCACTTTGGTCGGAGGGGACATATCTTGGATGGCCTTGATTTTGTCCGGGTTGGCTTCGATCCCCCGCTGGTTGACAATGAAACCGAGTAACCTCCCGGCCGAAGCGCCAAAGGCGCACTTCGCTGGGTTCAGCTTCATGCAAAACTTCCGCAAGGTGGCGAAAGTCTCCTCCAGATCCGCGATGTGCTGGTCTGTATGGCGGCTCTTCACCAGCATATCGTCCACGTACACCTCCATGTTCCGGCCGATTTGCTCTTTGAAGATTTTGTTGACGAGGCGCTGGTAAGTGGCGCCAGCATTCTTCAGACCGAAGGGCATTACCTTGTAACAGTACAGCCCCTGGTCTGTTATAAAGGCAGTTTTCTCCTCGTCCTGGGAGCCATCATTATCTGGTTGTAGCCGGAGAAGGCGTCCATGAAAGACAGCAGCTGATATCCGGAAGTCGCGTCGACCAGTTGGTCTATCCGCGGAAGCGGAAAGCTATCCTTGGGACACGCCTTGTTCAGGTCGGTGTAGTCGACGCACATCCTCCACTTCCCGCTCGCCTTCCGGACAAGTACGACATTTGCCAGCCACTCGGGGTAGCTCACCTCCCTTATGAATTCTGCCTCCAAGAGTTTGTCTACCTCCTGGTCGACCACCCGGATCCGATCCGGGGCACAGTGTCTCTTCTTCTGTTTTACTGTCGGTGGGTCGGGTCGACGTTGAGGGCGTGAGAAATGACCTCCGGGTCGATCCCAGGTACATCGGCCGCCGACCAGGCAAACACATCGACATTGGCTCGGAGGAATTCCACCAACCGGGCCCGAGCTCCCAGGTCGAGATTGGCGCCGACCCGGATCGTCCTGTCAGGGCGACCTTCCTCGAGGGGAACTTCGATCACACCCTCGGCCGGCTCCCCGTGCCGCAAGGCCACCTCGTCTCTGGCGTCGAGGGACTCGACGCTTAAGGTTTCTACGGGCTTCTTCCCTTTGAGAGTTGCTAGGAAACATTGCCTTGCGGTCGGTTGGTCACCTCGGACCTCTCCAATCCCGGCCGCCGTGGGGAACCGCATGAGCAAGTGGTACGTAGAGACCACCGCGCGAAGGGCGTTCAGTCCGGGTCGTCCGAGGATAGCGTTGTAGGCCGAGGGAACACGGACGACCAAGAACCCGAGCCGCACCGTGGCTTCTGCGGGTGCAACGCCCGCAGTCACAGGCAGCTCAACGACACCTTCGGCCGTGATAGCGTTACCAGTGAATCCTATGAGGGGGGTGGATGTTTTGTGCAACAATTGTCTGGACAAGCTCATCTTTTGGAAGGCCTCGTAAAACAAAATATCAGCTGAGCTTCCACTATCCACAAGAACACGCCTTACATCATAGTTTGCCATAGTGAGGGAGATCACCATGGCGTCATCGTGGGGGGTCTGAACCCCCTTTACATCTTCATCACAAAAAGTGATTACATTACCGACCCTCTGCCTCTTTGCGACGGCTGCCCCTGACGCTTCGGTCGAGCCCCCTGCGTTCCTCTCGGGCCGGGGGCAGCCCCCAGTGATAGTGTGGATCACGCCCGCGACGGGTCGATTCTGCTCCCGAGGCTCCTGAGGGGCCGGGTCGGCCGGACGCGGGTCTGCGGGGGGACGTCGGTCGTTCACATATCGACCGAGACGCCCTCGGCGGATGAGAGCCTCGATCTCGTCCCGAAGCTGGAAGCAATCTTCGGTGTCGTGGCCGTGGTCCCGGTGGTACTCACAGTACGCCCGAGAGGGCCTCCTCAAAGGAATCTTCTTCATCTGTCTCGGGACCGGGAGGTCCTCCCGCCCCTTGATTTCCATGAGGATCTGGGCCCGGGGAGTCAGGAGAGGAGTGTACCGGTTGAAACGTCGGGGCGGAGAACGAGGGCGTAGGGCGCCGTGGTTCCTTGCCGGCGACAGGCTTCTGCGTCGACGTTGAGGCGTCGGGCTCCTCCTCTGGCGTGCTTTTTTTCGCCTTTTCTTCCCGAGCTTTGGAGGGATCTCGGCGGCCTCCTTGCTCCGGTGGGCGGCCGCCTCCTCGGCGTCCGCATACTGGTTCGCCCGGGACAACAGCTCCGGAAAGCTCCGCGGCAGGCGTTTGTCCAGGGAGAAGGTGAGTCTGCCCTTTCGGAAGCCACGCTTCAGGGCTGAAAGAGCCACTTCCTGGCTCAGGTTCCGGACTTCCAGCGTAGCCTTGTTGAAGCGGGTAAGATAATCCCGCAAGCTTTCTCCCTCGTTTTGCCGGACATCAAAGAGGGAGTCGGAGACCAGTCGCCGCCGGCTACTGACGGCGAAATGGGTGATGAAGAGGCGAGTAAACTGGTCGAAGGACTGGATTGAGTTAGCCTCCAAGCCGGCGAACCACGCCCTTGCCGGGCCACGGAGGGTCGCCGGGAAGGCCTTGCAGAGGAGAGGATTCGATGCTCCGTGGAGGAGCATAAGGGTCCTGAAACTCTCGACGTGATCCCGCGGGTCCGCCGCCCCATCATAGGGCTCGATCGCCGGTATTTTAAACCCCGGCGGATTCGAGGTCCGCAGGATCCTCGAGGCAAGCGCCGGCTGGGAGGAGATCTCCAAGTCGGCGAAGGAATCTTTGGAGTGGCCCTTCAGGACCTGGAGTTGTCGGTGGAGATCGTCCACCCGTCGGTCCAGGGAGCGCGACCGATGAGTGGGAGACAAGGTGCACCGAGAGGGGGACCGACTGGAGCGTGGGTTCCTTGAGGACTGGGGGGTCTGGGAACGCGCCCGGGCCCGCCTCTCGTACCCCGCGCAGCTCCGATGGGAAGGTCCCGGCAGAATGGACCGTGCTCGAGAATCTTCCTCGCGCCGGCGCTCCTCCCCATGGGAGAGGAAGGAGCGCGAGTTGAGGAGGACAGGTGAGCGCTCAGGGAGCAGCGGCTCCTGGGCCCGCTGCGGCGCCCGAGACATCACACCCTGCAGGTTCTGCACTGCCTCCGCGAGGGTGCGAACCTGCTGGGCTAACTGGTCGAACTGAGCGGCTTCGACCATCTGAATGGGGGGTGGAACGGTGGAGTGTTGCTGAGAATGTGTTGGAGACGCAGCGGCCTCCCGGCCGGAGGCGCGAGAGGCCCCGCGACCGGAGGCATTGGAAGCTCCACGACCACCTCGCCGTGCCATTACGATCGCTCTGAGATTCGGCCCTTCCTCTAGCGCCAACTGTTGCTGGTGGTCCAAACCGAGAACGATTGGCACAGCGGTGTGAACGGAATTCCGTCTGAGTTGCCTTGGTTGGTGTTGATTGCGCTCCACCTTCCACCGGAAAACCTGCAAGCAAGCCTCGCACCACCACTGGGGTAGTGGGGGCCCTCCGACGATCAAGTCAGAGGAGATTGGAGGAGAAGGAGAGATAATAGTAGCAAGTAGGAGAATGCTCTGGAAGTTCTTGCTTACTCCCCCCTTCTCCCCCCAGCCGCATATATACCAGGCTGGGGGGTCCTTCTGGGGGGTTGGTCATCGTGTGGCACGATGGAGTTACCACTGACATGGCCGTTACAGGGCGTCGTGGGGCAGCGCTGGGTACGGCCATGACAGGGCGTAGTGGAGCTCCGCTTTGTACGGCTGTTACAGGAGATCGTGGAGCAGCGCCGGATACGACCGTTGCAGGGAGTAGTGGAGCAGAGGGTCGCGGCGTGCTTCAGGGGAACAGCCTGTCGTTGTCGAGAGATTGCCGACTCGGGGTCGGATTGCTGGATCAAGGGGCAGCCGACTCGGGGTCGGGCTGCGAAGCCGAAGATATCCGACTCGGGGTCGGACTGCTGAATCAAGGGGCAGCCGACTCGGGGTCGGGCTGCGAAGCCGAAGATATCCGACTCGGGGTCGGGTTACTGGATCAAGGGGCAGCTGTAGTCTTCTTGGGCGCGCGTGCCGGTCACGTGGGGCATGGTGGCTGAGTTCCCCCGTAACAGTGTCCAAATACCATATTTAATCACCGGTGGTGCGGCGTCGAAACCAGTTTCTTATAAATTACAAGTCGACAGGGCCAACGAATAATTCTCATTGGCGGGGCCAGATCATAGCCATGCTGAGAATACATACATACAAAATACATAACTTGCCTAGTAAAATTTTCCAAATTTTATAACACATACATAATTTTAAAATAATTATTAATATGCTCGATCCATTTTACTAAGTACAAAATTAAATATCACAGTTTAATCAATTAATTATTAATTTTACCAAAACTTTAGAAAATATACTTTGAAGCATTAGGTTACTTTTCTCTCCTTACTTTAAAAATCCTACTTCAGATAGGCAGATAAGGTTCACCTGTTTAAATATCATTAAAATATAATTAATTTTATTGTTAATTTAAGAGCCAAGCAAAGTCAAAAATACTATTGGACACGACCTCATAATAGATGAATAGGCCCAAGGTGAATACAACCCGAACTCGGCCTACAATGGGCATAGCCTAATAGGATCCGAACTTGGTCCACAATGGGCATGGCTCAACAGGGTTTGAACTCGACCCACAATGGGCACAACCCAATAGAGTGAACAGGGCCCGAACTTGGCCTACAATGGGTATGTCCCAATAGGGCCTAAAATGGCTGAATTAGGCCTAAGTTTGGCCCATAATGGGCATTGCACAATAGGGCCTAAGATGGCTTAATTGGGCCCAAGTTTGGCCCATAATGTGCATGGCCCAACAGGGCCTAAGATGGCTGAACTGGTCCCAAGTGTGGCCCATAATGGGCATAGCCCAATAGGGCCCAAGTTTGGCCTATAGTGGGCACGACCCAATAGGGCCCAAACTCGGCCCAACTCGGCCCACGTTGGCTTTCTTCTTCCCAATGGACAAGGAGGAAGAAGGGAAGGGAAGGAAGAGAGGGAAGGAGAAGCCGACAGGGTGGCCAGGTCTGGGTGGTCAGAGGCCGTAGTCCGGTCGATAGCCAGTCAGCTGTAGTGGCGGTCGACAACCGCTTCGGGGACCGGTGAGATGGAGAAACCAAGAATAATCTTGGTTTGGGGCCGGAACAGAGGAAGAAGAGCAGCTTGGGTTGTATTGGAACAGAAGGACTGGGGACAGGAGAGCTCACCGGTGAGTGGTGGAGAGGAGGGATCTCAGCCGAGAGTGGCTCGGTTTGGCGGCTAGCGGCGGCGATGGCGGAGCTCTCGACGAGATGATGGATCTCGGAATAGTGGAAGTAGGGGAAACCCAAAGAAAAATCCAACGAGGGAGATCCGAGGTGGCGGAGCTCAACTGAGATGGGTGATGGCCATAGCAGAAGGAGGAGATGGGGGAGGAGAGGGAGAAGAAGGCTCGGGTCAGGGCTCTCAAAGGGATGAGGGGGGTTTTATAGGGCTTTTTGAGCGAATAAGCCCAAGGTCTATTGCACAGGCCACGAGGATCGTGGGCGGATAAGCACCACAAGACGACCGTTCTAACTCTCTGCATAGTCGGGGAGTTTAACCGCCCGCGGAGTCATGCCGATTCCGCGGCCTCTCCACTCCAAGGAAGACGGAGCAGGGGCTCCTCTGTTCTGGTTTTGGGGCCATAAGCTGAAGTC
>NW_024067796.1:475000-533181 GCF_009389715.1 Phoenix dactylifera
ACTTCGAAACCAAGGATTCTGAGGGAAAGCTGAGAGAGTTCAACTTAATTGATGGTGGTGTTGCAGCTAATAATCCGGTAGTTTGACATAAGAGCCTCTGAATTCCCTTCATATGATAATTTTATACATTTGCACTAAATTTTCAATACAGGCATTAGTTGCTATGGGAGAAGTAACAAAGGAGATTTTCAAAGGGAACCAAGATTTCTTTCCAATTAAGCCTACAGACTATGGCAGATTTTTAGTGATCTCAATAGGAACAGGCACACAAAAGAACGAGGAGAAGTTTGATGCTAAAGAAGCAGGGAAATGGGGAATTCTAGGTTGGTTGTTAAGTGGTGGCTCAAATCCATTAATTGACGCCTTTACTCAAGCAAGTGGGGATATGGTTGATATCCATCTATCTGTGGTCTTCCAAGCCTTGCATTCCCAATCTAGATACTTGCGCATTCAGGTAACAATTTTCTTCTTAGAAAGGTTCATTGATGTACTTAGAGGCAATTAAATCACATCTTAGTATAATAGTGCCCATTCTATCGAAAGTGCTACTCGAAAAGTATCACAACAATTAACAAATTATCAAGGGTGCTAATTTCTTAAGTTGGTAGAATCACCAGGTGCTGTACATTAGTGACCTAGATTCCTGCTGCCCTCATCTAAATTTCTGTCAATCTTCCTCCCACCCTGGTTCTCAGAACACCCATTAACAAGTAATTGTTTTCAATATCAGTAAAATGTAAGAGAAGGATCCTTTAATAAATATTACTGCTTTAGTGCATTTTTCGTTAAGATATTTAACAGGTGCTTTTGCAAAGTGTAGCATCATGATACTGAGAAGCAACTAGTAATTGGTGAGTCAAACTTTTTTGGGATATATTACATCATAGGTTGCTCTATGTTTCTTGCTGGATAAAAGGCATACACAACCTCTAGTCCTTATTAGACTTGGAAGTATTGTATGACTTAAAATGTATTTTCTGTAATTGACCATTTGAGTAAATTCTTCATTGTTATATCAAATGTATAAAAATTATAAAACTTCTATGAGGACCCGTGCGGGCGTGTGTTTAGTCCCACATCGGTTATTTGCTGGGTAGATCTTGGGTACTTATACAGGATCAAGGAACTCAAATAATACCTTCTGGCTAGCCATTTTGGGGGAGGTCTTGGGTTGTTACAAATGGTATCAGAACGGACTCGGCCCATAACTTATGTGGACTAGGAGATACTGCAGCACAGATCCATTGGGGTTGACCACGGACCGATCGTGGTGTTTGTGATTAGATTTGAATAGATTTGAACCCTTAGCCTAACGAGGACGTCAGGGCTTGAATGGGGGGAGTATGTGAGAATCCGTGCGGGTGTGTGGTTAGTCCCACATCGGTTATTTGCTGGGTAGATCTTGGATATCTATACAGGATCAAGGAACCCAAATAATACCTTCTGACTAGCCATTTTGGGTGAGATCCTGGGTTGTTACAAATGGTTTCAGAACGGACCCGGCCCATAACTTATGTGGACTAGGGGACACTGCAGCACGGATCCATTGGGGCTGACCACGGGCCAAACGTGGTGTTTGTGATTAGATTTGAATAGATATGAACCCTTAGCCTGACGAGGACGTCAGGACTTGAACGGGAGGAGTATGTGAGGACCCGTGCGGGCGTGTGTTTACTCCCACATCGGTTATTCGCTGAGTAGATCTTGGGTACTTATACAGGATCAAGGAACCCAAATAATACCTTCCGGCTAGCCATTTTGGGTGAGATCCTGGGTTGTTACAAATGCGGGTGTGTGGTTAGTCCCACATCGGTTATTTGCTGGGTAGATCTTGGGTACTTATACAGGATCAAGGAACCCAAATAATACCTTCCAGCTAGCCATTTTGGGTGAGACCATGGGTTGTTACAAATGATATCAGAGCGGATCCGGCCCATAACCTATGTGGACTAGGGGACACTGCAGCACGAATCCATTGGGGCTGACCGCATGCCAATCGTGGTATTTGTGATTAGATTTGAATAGATATGAACCTTTAGCCTGACGAGGACGTCAGGGCTAGAACGGGGGAGTATGTGAGAACCCGTGCGGGCGTGTGTTTAGTCCCACATAGGTTATTCGCTGGGTAGATCTTGGGTACTTATACAGGATCAAGGAACCCAAATAATAACTTCCGGCTAGCCATTTTGGATGAGATCCTGGGTTGTACAACTTCATTATGCCATCAAAGGAACATGAATATAATTCTGTTGTCGTTGGCAAAAGAGCATGTCCATGTATGTGTACGAGTGTGAGTGTGTGTGTGTGTGTGTGTGTGTGTGTGTGTGTGTGTTTGTGTGTGTGTGTGTGAGTGAGAGAGAGAGAGCACCTTGTCAATCTGTGTAAGAATGAGGCTCAAGGGTTCAAGCTCCACATTGAGTACTGCTAAATTATTTCATTTGTTTACAATACAGGATGACACATTAAGCGGAACCATTTCTTCTGTCGATATCTCCACAAAGAAAAACTTGAATAGTCTCGTTAAGATCGGCCAAGAGATACTTAAAAAACCTGCTATCAGGACAAATCTTGAGACAGGCGTTTGTGAACCGCTGTCCGAAGAAACCAACGAGCAAGCTCTTACAAGGTGAGTGTGTTTTGTGAATGCATGTCCTGTTGTGTGTATACATACATACATTCAAGTGTAGTTTCTGATACAGGGTACTAACAATTTAATGAATATTTATTGTAGATTTGCTAAGATGCTGTCTGGAGAACGAAGGCTTCGAGAGATGAGATCACCGCTCACTAAAGCTAAAGAGGAGAAAAAATATTATCTGTAGCTGAATTTGATTCTTTTATAGCAATTGTATGCCATGGCTTGATGTTACCAAGAAAAAATATGTCATGGCTTGACAACAATAAGTTGACTCTGTTCTCAGCAGAATTCAATAACGTATGAACGTAGTATCAATGTTTCTTTTTTAAAAGTTTATCATCAATGATTCTGTTAAATACGCTAGTGTGTAGTACCAAGCGCAACAATTGTGTCAATGATGTATGCTACCAGGTTTATGTTGAATACATTTATTTAAGTGAAAAAAGATACCTAGTTTATAAGATAGAAATATGAAGTAATTCTTTTTTCTGATAAGATATGAAGTGAAAAACTTCGCCCATTCTATATTAGAAAATTAAAGATTAAAGATAAATATGAGGCAATTTTCAGAGTCTTATTGTCAAAACAGGCTTGGTGTTAACTCTATGATTCCCATCATCTGTGATTATTTCAAATGAAAACAATTTGTGAAGGGGAAGGACAAGCCATTCAATTTCTAATTCAATTGTAAGTAGATATTTGCAATACTTTTAAATACCAAACTGTTGCTGGAAATTGGACCCGAGGGCGGTCGTCGATTGAGGAGGGGGAGCGGTCGGTGGACACAGGAGAGTGGCGGTCCGTCGGCGAGCGGCGTCCTCCGTCGGGATGCCTGCAGAAAAGCCGGTGGCCGGGTTTTCCGGCGCCGGCCCTCCGATGCTTAAGTCAGAGGGGAGAAACTATGTTTAAAAGAGAAAGGAGAGAAGTTTTTCAGAGTTTCGTGCATCCAACCCTCCTTGATAAGCGAGGGCCCCCTTTTATAGGGAGGTCGGATTACCTGTGATGTGATAGGACGAGACCGTCGTACGACTCGGCACGTTGCTTGGACTGGCACACGATCAGGTAAATCATTGCATTGATGTCGGAGGTGAGGCCGTCGTACGACTTGAGCTGGCGCGCGATCGAGTGAATCATTGCATTGATGTCGAAGGTGAGGCCGGGGTCAGAGACTTGTCACGGCCGACAGGACCCTGCTAAGCTGGTTTGTCGTGGAGAGCTGAGGATCCATAGATAATAGGAGCCATGCGCATTAATTGTTGAGTGAGCCGGAGATGCGCATTAATTGTTGAGTGAACCATGGGTTTGTGGAGATCATGCGTAATAAATGCTGGGGCAGTGACAGGATATGGCCCTCGGCCGGACCTCGGAAGGGTACAGCCGTGGTAGGTGGGCGACAAGGACGGACCTCCGAGGTCGGAAACTCTCCAGGTCGGACGTTCTGAGGTCGAACGTTCCGAGGTCGGGCGCCGACCTTGGTCGTCCAAGGTTGGCAGCCATGCGGTCTTCTAGCGGCGAGGTTACTATGTTCTGGGGGGAAAACTGCATTTCCCCAACACAAACTATCATCCGTCCCCTAAAATACTTGTTTCCTGTTAAAAAGTGTTCAACATACACATTGATAAAGCACTACAAAAAGGACATGAAGCACAGAAAAAAGGACATGATGGTGTTTTTAGAGAAAACCATATAAAAGCTGTGCATCCATCCAGAAAATTTGCTTAAAATTTTAAATTATTTATAAGATTACTGTAACAACCTAGGATATCATCCGAAAAGGCTAAGAAGGCATGATTTGGGTTTTTCAGCTCTACATAAGTATCCAAAATCTGTCTTATATATAGCCAATATGGGAGTAAATGCACGCCCTCACGACAAGCAAAAAGATGAAAATATATTCACAAGTACCATAAATCCAATTATAAACATCACAATCAGCATGTGGTCAATCCAAATAGGCTCTTTTAGTAGTATGTGCTAGTTTACATGAACCTACAGACCTCATGGACAAAGACTAACCAAAAAATATAATTTAAGTTCCTTACCTTTGTATAAGTATGCAGGATCTACCCAGTTTATAGTAAATGCGGGACACCACAATCCTATAGGGATCCTCACAGCCAACGTAACCCTTCTCTCTTGTTTAAACTTTGATGTCCTTGCTAGGATAATGGTCTAAATTTATTCAAATCTATTCGCAAGTATCATAAATCCGATCACAAATATTATGATTAGCCTAGGGTTAGCCTATATGGACTCGTGCTGCAATGTATTCCAATCTACATGAGCCGTGAACCTAGTCCACTCTGATACTATTTCTATAACAATTCAGAGCCTTACTTAAAAAGGCTAAGTGAAGCTATTATTTGAGTTCGTTTATACTATATAAGTATTAAAAATCTGGTGCATAGTTGACGTGTGACTAAACAAATGCCTTCTAGCATTCTTACCAAGCTAAAGATCTAAATTTATTTTGTAATAACCTAGAACCTCACCTAAAAATGCTAGCAGAAGATATTATTTTGGTTCCTTAGTTTTGTATAAGTACCAGAAATCTATCACGTGCATAGTCGATATGAGATTAAATACACACCCTCATGGCTCCTCACATACTCACCTAGTTGAAGCTTTGGTGTCCTTGCCAAGATAAAGCATCCAAATCCATTCAAATCAAATAACGAATACCATAAATCTAATAAAAAATGCCATGATTAGAGCCGTTGCTATGGGCCATGAGTCGGGTTTGCACTAATTGTTACAAATTAGACATCATCCAAAAATAGCTAGTTGGAAGTGCTGAGTTACGCCCCGTTCGATGCGACGTTCGCAGCGAAATTCGAACGGGACGCGTTCATCGTATGAACGCACCTCAGATCGTAGAATTCAAAAATTTTTCTAGATCCAAATCCAGAAGATCTTTGAACTCATTAGGGAGGAAAGATTAGGATATGAAGAGGGTTGATTAAGATTCATAAAACTGAAACAAAAATCAGAAGTTGTTAATTTGAAGATCTCATCTTCAAAAATTCTGCAGGTGTAGAACACCGCAGCCTAATGATGTTTCTAGGTTCCTGGTTAAGCCGCACATGTGTCCGGCCTCTACAGGTATCCACACGAGGATCTAATCATCTAAGATAGAATCTTACCGGAGTGCTAGCTTCTTGCAAAGACTTCTCATGACTATCAAATAAATTGGAAGAAATCTGCAACATACCTCCTTGAAGAAGAAACCTTTCTTCTTTGATCTTACTCGCAATGGAGGAAGAGGAAGGAGGAACCTTTGCATGTGGATCTTCCTTGCCTTGATGCCGTGGAAGAAGAGAATGCAGAGGATCCCCTTACTGCCGTGGAGAAGGAGGAAGAATGGGCTTGGGCGTGGAGGAAAGAACTCCTTCTTTCCTTGGGCGAATTGATCTCTTCCTAGGTTCTTCTTTCTTTCTTTCCAACACTTGGAAAAAGATGAACTTGATCTCCCTTGCCGTGGGAAGAAGAAAGGAAGCCTCTTGCTGCCATGGGAAGGGAGAATAAAAGAGAAAGGGAGGCATGGAGAGGAAGAGGAGAGAATTGATTCATAATGTCTCCCTTGCTACCCTTTTATAGATTGGGTTTAGGGCTTCTCCTAATCTTATTAGAAGTATGGGACTATAACCCACTCTTGGATTAATGCCAAATGTCCAATACTTGTGCTCATAGATGCATGACATGTGTCCACTTAATCAATTAATTAATTTTCTAATCACATTAGGATTCCTAATCTCATTAGAAGAATTAATTGATTTGGAAGTATGCATCCTATGACGCCATGTGGACTTTAAAGTCCGCATAGTGTGAACATGACTTAAGTCATATTCATTCTACGACGACATGTGGTCTTTAAAATCCGTACAAACCTTGATTTAATCAAATTGACCCAATTATGAACCCAAATCAATTTGGGTCGAATCCAATTTGATTTGGCTCATTAAATCAGCCCAATTGCAATCAATTCCACTTAATTCTTCTTCCATTAACTCACTAACACTTAGTGGGTTAATTCAATCATCAATCATATTGATGATTGATTTCTATTGTGAATCCAAATCATAATTATGATAGTCTGACTAATTAAATCCTCTATGTATATGACCTCGTAGGTTCTATTCTGACCGGTAGTGAGATATATTGAGATCTCCATCTCAATATCACTGAAACTTTTTTCAGAGGACTGAAACGATTTCAGTTCTACTCTCATGGTTCACTGATCACCAAGTAAATGCCTTCGAGTCTCACAATCCACTAGTGACACCTAGTTGTATGTGGTCACAACCCAGCAGAATGGAATGTGTGAACCTCTAGGTCCAGTTAGCGTATGATACAGTTCCTCTATCATGGATTCTGACGTGATGGAGGTTATGGATATCTCGTCAAATTCCATCGTCCATCATATGTCAAATTTATACGACTTCCAGTTCAAGATATGAAAAACTCCTTTTCCAAAATACCTAGCCAGGAATTTATCGAACTCAGTCTCATAAATCACATAGTATCACTCCTAATCTATCAAGGTTGATAGATCCCATCTAGATGCAACCCTATTCCAAAATGAACCTACTATAGCCAATCCGCACTACAAGGATCCGAATGGCTAGGGCCCAAGTTCACATGCTCATCAAACTACAACAACCTCATAGTGAATAGCTGAGGCATCGCAGATCAAAGGACCAGTCATACAATTGTAGCATAAGCAGTCATAGACAAGTGGATAGACATCCATGTGACTACTATCTTTTATCATGCTCAGTACCTTGTTCTCTAACAAGTACTCGTATAATCACTCCAGTGTCTCTACACCGTGGACTCGAAACTCGTCCATCTGACTAAGTGATCTGTGCACTAATCTCAGCGGATCGATCACCGTCCCTCATGATGGATCCATCGATCAGAAGCATTTAGAAATTAATCCCTAATAACACATGCCTCAAATTATCAACTCTTTGAGAATATGTGTCATTATCTATTAATTTCTTGGACGATTCATGGACACATACAAACATGAATGAAAAATAAATTGCCCAATCTTATTTATTAATAAGTATCAAATTATAAATTTATGCTCCGGATTACAAAAATGCGTCAGCCACGTTGGCTTCTAGGGCATACTTCTAACAGGAAGATGTTATTTGGGTTCTTTGAGTATCCAATATTAACTTTGTGCATAGCCAATGGAGGACTAAATTTATTAAAGCCTCTTTGGATATATGTTGTTCCAATGGGTATTTTATATGAGTTGGAGCTTCCTCGGAAATTCTAAACCGTAGGAAGAATGCTTCTGATAAGCTATTCAGATAAATTTAATGGACATAAAATATCATAGATAATGTTGGAGACCTAGATTGTATATAGCCTCGCTACCTGTCTAGTATGGTCATATATATACACTCTTGAGATTACTCTAAAGTAACATCATTTTTCACAACCCATGCCTTATTGTAACATGATATTAGCGCCGTTGCATCCGTGTCTCTCCAACTATCAATCTATCTCTCCAACATTCATGTATTGATCTCATTCCCTAATCACTAAATGTACATCTCCAAATCTCATTCTTTGCTGGACTTTGTTGAAATCAGTGAAGCATTCTCTGCTGGTCTGTCCTCGGGTCCTCTCATTGCACTTGTTTCGTGCCTTGTTTCCAGCCATCTTCAAACCACTTGATCATCCAGGACAGGTATTTCAAAGCATCGTGTAATCTTGATTGGCTTCATTTTTGGCCAAAATCAGCAACATAACTCTTGCGCACAATATGTTCGATGAAAGGTCTCAATTAACATCCGAGCACCTATATTTAAGCCATTCTCCGAGTCTCAATTGGCCTTGATTGGTCACTGTTCCATAGCCTAGAAAGAATGTGCAGTTATTGCCCAGCCACCAAATTTGAATCCCTTCCCTTTTAGGCTCGTACGAGAGCATTAATTCCAAGTTTTTATTGCTGACGAGAACTGCATTCTACCTCTCGTTGGTATTTCTCTGCCAACATTTATGCCTTGTAGCTTTCTTCAACATCCAAGTGACGATATGATCATATATGGAAACATCACTAACACCAGATTCTAATTCTAAGTTGTCCTTGACTTCTTCTAGCTGTTATCTAGAGTTCTCCGCTCAGTTTGCTCAGCAGACGGCTAGCACTGAATTTATCACTTGAGCATGCTTCCCCTACTTTCTCTAATACAGATACTTCAGGTGCATCTAAGTCTTCCCTGACCCGGATCATAGAATTCAGTGCTGGTGCAGGGAAGCATAGAGAAAATCAGATTCGCAGCACTGCAGACCTGAGACGAAACTCGGAATGAAGAGGACTCATATAAAAACGGGGCATAAAACAGAGGATTCATGCTGTGCTTTCAACGTTGTTTTTCCTTAACCATGGCGGCTGAAAAAAAATATTAACGTCCCAAGAAGGAGAACAACCCCTTCACACGATCCTTATATAGGATCACAAAACACTCTAATCCCTCGTACATTCAGATTCAAGGAAAACTAAACCCAAACCGATAAGACTCCTAATCCCAACTGAATTCAATACCAGACTTAATGACAAGGACTCTTGACCCAAACAAATCAGAATTCAAATGCAAAAGGACTCTTAATCCAGCACTCCACGGTTGGGTTTCAATCACAATCAACCCCCAAGATCAGCGTCTTCATCCCTATCGCACCCTAATTTTCGGGGATCTTCAATGTCCAATGCTCCATTCCCCTGTTCCGCGGTTCTTGTTGGATGGGAAGAAGGCTCTGTTCAATGGAAAGGTCCCGTCTTGCATCAGTCCCCTCCATTTGAAAACAACTCGCCCTCAAGTTAATGTTTGAATATAGCTGCTTCTCGATCAATTCATCTATCTCCTCTAACACAATGAGAAAAGACTTCCCCTCCACTTTAGAAGCTTTGGGAGCAGTGCTTTCATTTTCTAGCACTAGTAGGATCTTTTTATCCTGTCAATGAAACAAATAGGTATTATCTCGACCCCTGTATGTGACATCTGTATCATGCTGGTAGAACATGGCATGCGTCCATGTCCACCACATCACACAAAATGTTGTCTCTGTAGTACCGCTCGATCGATAGTGGTACTCTGCAAAACTTGTCCACTCTCGTTTCCGCACCTTTTTTAATCCAACCAATCTTGTAGGGAGACGGATGCCTCTCTGCCTTCAATCCAATCGCACAAACCAATGCGGAAGAAACAATATTCTCACTGCTGCCACTGTCAATAATCACATTACTCACAGTTTTGTTGATGGTACAGCAGGTCTTGAAGATGTTGTGGTGTAGCGACTCTTCTTCACTCTTCAGGACAAATAGGATACGCCACAAAAGAAGCTAGAGGCCCCTGATTAGGCATCGTCACCACAATGTCGTCGTCGTCAGTCGGCGCCTCCTCTTGTTCTTCCTCCTCAAAAGGCACCCCCTCTTCCGCAGCTTCGACCACATTGACTGGTCGCCTCTTTGGACATTCGTTGGACCGATGCCCAATCTCTTGACACCTGTAACATTTTATGGGCATTGGCTTTTCATAGGGATTTTTGTTACCTTTCGGGGTTGCCGACTGCTTGCCGAAATTTTCATTTCCTCTGGTCGCGGACGTTGGTGGTGGTTGGCTCGAAGTGGCGGCCACATCAACGGCCTTCTGCTTTGCCATGGGGGAGTCCGAGAAAACTGTCCGATTTGTGGGCTGGTTCGCCTTCCATGCTGCCTGTGCCTCGAGTTTTAAGGCCAAACTTGTGGCTTCAGATAAGCTCCATACCGGATGTAGATCCACCTGATCTCGGATCACCAGTTTTAATTCTCCGATGTACCTTGCCACTTGCTGATTTTTCATTTCTGACAGATTGTTACGGGCGTTAAGATGGTTGAACTCATCCGTGTACTCGGTCACCGTCCTAGGGCCTGTTTGTAATTTTGATATTGATGATATAGCAGTTGCTCATAATCAGGTGGGAGGAATCGGCCTTGCAAATGTTGCTTCATCTTGCGCCAGGTGGTGATTTGCATCTTCCCTTGCCGCAGACGGTTATGTTGCAATTGATCCCACCATGCAGATGCTCCACCTCTCAATTTGTACACGACTAACTTCACCTTCTTTTGATCTGGGATCTTCATGTAATCGAAGAATTTTTCTAGTTCGGCCAACCAATCCAAAAATCCTTCAATGTGAAGATTGCCATTGAATGCAGGGAGGTCCACTTTTAATGTGAAATCGGGGGAGCCCCTGTCACGAACGCCCCAAGGGAACCTATTTCTTATGGGTTCCGTATTCCTCCCTTGGATGCACCTTGTTCATCCGTGGACGTGGCTCATGTGCGTCATCAACGAATACCTATTCATCAGGGAGCCAGCCGTCAAAAGCCATTCCTCCAACAGGGGGTCTTCGGTCGAGTCCATGGAGCCTATGGCCAGCTTGGTCTCGATTCCTCCATGGATGCTGCCTCCCGAACCCTTCATCTGGCGCTCCTTCATCCGGATGGCGATGGTTGAAGGCCCTTCGGTCCCTTTCGTTCCCATAGAAGCCGTAATCTCCTGGTTGCAAACGCGGTCACCAAACGCTCCGTAGACTGTGTTATCCTCCTCTTTGTCGGAAGACTCCAAAGGAACTTGCTGGCAACGCCAGCGAGGTGGCTCTCGCGCCAGTGCCCGTGGACCGTGAGGGAGATCCTCATGAGCTTGCACGCGCTCTCGGTTGGGATCCATGGTATTTTCAATCCGCATGGCTTGGAGAGTTTGCTGGATATCACGCACGGCTCTCTCCAAACCGCGGATCGCTGCCCAAAGGGCTGGCACCCCATGATCGCCGTCGCCAGGTGGACGCTAGCAGCACTATCATTCACCATCGAAGTCAGATAACCTCGCTCTGATACCAAATGGTACGGGGAAGCATAGAGAAAATCAGATTCGCAGCACTGCAGATCTGAGACGAAACTCGGAATGAAGAGGACGCTGCAAATCCAACAAGTAAGCCTCTGTTTCAACCAAAGAACAGGGCACAAAACAGAGGATTCACGCTGTGCTTTCAACGTTGTTTTTCCTTAACCATGGCGGCTGAAAAAAAATATTAACATCCCAAGATGGAGAACAACCCCTTCACACGATCCTTATATAGGATCCCAAAACACCATAATCCCTCGTACATTCGGATTCAAGGAAAACTAAACCCAAACCAATAAGACTCCTAATCCCAACTTAATCCAATACCAGACTTAATGACAAGGACTCTTGACCCAAACAAAACAGAATTCAAATGCAAAAGGACTCTTAATCCAGCACTCCACCGTTGGGTTTCAATCACGATCAACCCCCAGGATCAGCGTCTTCATCCCTATCGCACCCTGATTTTCGGGGATCTTCAACGTCCAATGCTCCATTCCCCTGTTCCGCGGTTCTTGTTGGATGGGAAGAAGGCTCTGTTCGATGGGGAGGACCCGTCCTGCATCAAGTGCTTCCTATCATATGACTTTATATGAATCTTTTCCCAGTATTTCTGCATCATCTCCTTTTCAACCTCCTACTGTTACTACTGATGGTATCCTAAGACGACCGTTTTAGCAAGGTGACCTCAAAACCGCCCACTTTACTCCCTCCATCTACATATGCCCAACTTATATGTTGATTTACTATTTGGTAGTCAGCTTACTAATCATGAATGTCTTATTTCATTTGATGTCACATCTTGTTATGTGCAAGATTAGCAAATCCAGTAGTCTGATTAGTTTTGGCAATCGCTTAGCGGAGTATATTTGATGGACTGTTTCGATGTGCCTACCTCTTTGGTCACATATTACAGACATTTCCTCTGCCCTTAGCTTTGAGTCTTGGCATCATCGCATTGGCTATCTCTGTGATTCATCTTACTGCCCTTATTCATACTGAAGGTTTAGATCCTGCATCTAGTCTAGATATGCCATATTGCAAAGGTTGTGTCTTAGGAAAACATGCAAAACTTCCTTTTCAATCTAGTAACTCTATTTCTGCTTTTGAAATGGTTGAAAAAGATACTATATTACTTTTATTAATGATTACTCTATTTTTACATGGATTTATTTGCTGCATTCTTGCTCATTGCTATGCCAGATTTACAAATATTTTATTGCTATTGTTCCCGCTCATTTCCTTTATGCCATTAAGATCCTCCTCCCAATTCTGGTCGTTTGTATTTATCTCATGACTTTCTGACTTCTTAGCTTCTGGAGGGACTCTTCCTTGCTCTCTTATTATGGTGCTCCAAAAAAATTGGTATAGCTAAGCAAAAACATCCTTACATTATCGAGACAGCTCATTCTGTTTTGCTTCTGGTCCTCCTCATTTTCTGGGCTAACACTGCTCAGATTGTCTATCTCATCAATATTCAGTGTACTTTGTTCTTCGTAACCTTAATCGTAGTGAGTCCTCCAAGATGTGATAATCTGAGTTTTCTGTTATAGTTGCTTTGTTCTTCTCTTTTCCTTTGAATGCACCAAACTCTCTCTCCTCAATCTACTCGATGTGTTTTCCTAGGTTATAATCTCGATCTGTTATGGTTCGGTGCATGCATATCTTTTGTGATGTTATTTCTCATGAGAATATTTCTTATCATTCTTCCTCATCGGCAGTCTCTGGTCTTATTCTAGTGCTCAACATTGTCGTTCTGGATCTTCTGATTGTAGATTCATCCATGTCTACACCAAGCTCCCATGTTCCATGCTTCCCTGAGCCGCCGAACTATCCTTCTCCCTTAGCAACCCGGGCCTTGGCATCAGATACCACTCCTACTTGTTTATGATACTCCTAACAAGTTATTAGCTTGCAATATTCACCTAGTGGTCGCTCTCCCTCCTGAGCATCGTTATCCCTAGCATCTTTCTTGAGCTGCAGCTAAGCCCTTCTCTATGTCTCCCTCCTGGCTACTAAGTGTTTTTTAACTAGATTTTAGACTTTGAATTTGCCATTAACACGTATAAGGAGCCTAGGGCTTTCAACAAGGCTATTGATACTCTTGAGTGGCACACAATGGCCTAAAGAGTTTGCTACTCTTGAGGGCATTGACACTAGGGACCTTGTACTATTGCTTCTTAGCTATAACAACTTAAAACCTCATCTAGTCGGGTCCTATATAAGTATCCAAGATCTACTCAATGCATAACTAATGTTGAATTAAATACATGCCTGTATGGGTCCTCACATACACCCTCTGTTTAAGCTCAATCTAGGATGTTATCCAAAAAAGTTAGTCGGAAGGTGTTATAATAAATCTGTTAGAATATGCGGCCATATCACACGAACACAGATGATAGGTTTGGGGCGTGACACAGCCAAAGTTTCTATTTCTCTAGCAGATTTATTATTATAAGGCTCGTTTAGTAGCTCAGAGTTTTAGCAAGAGCATAGGAATGACTTCAAGGAGACTTTTTGCACTGGTGGCTCATATGACTATTGTAAAGATTTATTTCTGTAATTGCTATTGATCACTTAATGCTTTACCAGCTTGCTATGAAGAATGTGTTTCTTTTTTTTTTTGCTACGATGGGTAATTCATACAACACGTGTACGGATACACCCAATAAAGTCGGAAAGTAGAATATCACAGAGTTTCTGAGGAAGCTCTCCATCCCCAGCCCTATTGGCTTCTCTAAACACATGCTTAGCCTGGACAATCCCTCTATCTTTCATCATCATCCAGATGTCACGAAGCAATGGATGGTCACCAGTAGCAACTCTCAGACCCCTCTGGATCCAACTGATGATCATAACCGAGAGTCACCCTCCAAGATGACTGAACTAGCTAATAACACACGCTGCGCATGTCGAACACCCGCTGAGAATGTGTTTCTTCATGGTGATATCCATGAGGGGCTCTATATAGTACCATTACTTCAGGTTTCCCATCCTTCACTACGCATTTGTCTTGTTCGGTTTCTTTGAGGCTCCTCATGCACTTTTTGAGTGATTCGGTTGCACTGTCATAGGTGCAAGTTTTACTTAGGATCCCCATGATCTTGCCATGTTCGCCTGATTTACTTATAGAGGCTATACTAATCTTTTATTATATGTTGGTGACAGGATTATATCTATTCACATTGCATGTCAAGCAAAATCTTAGTCGACAATTTCAATAATCCATCATGGACCACTGCATTACTTCTTAAGACTTTCAAAATCTATTCACATTGCCATTTCATGCTTGAGAGCATCTTCGTCGGTGCTCATAGTGGGATGCATTTGACTGGTCAGATCGTTGCCGAAGGTGCTCAGATCAAGCAAAGAAAGAATGTGGGATGTGCCCTTGTTTTCCACAAGTTCAAAGGTTCGGACTCTTTCTCTAGCATCAATTTGTTGCCACTGTGAATCGGCCTTCTCTAGGCACCAAGCAAATGAAGCATTAGTACTGGAGGGCTCGACGATCAACTGTTGGGACCATGCTGGGTTGAGTTCTAATGCGGGTGGCATTTGCTAAGTTGTTGGTCCGCGACTATGCTTCAACCTGAAACAATACAGACAATGAAATCCTCTTGTTGGGACGTGTCCAACAGGGGACCCTCCGATTCCTTGGTCAAGATGATACTCAGGGAACATGAGGAGGTTCTCCATGGTTTGTTTGGGTAACCGAGCACTTATCTGAAACATCCTCTAAAGAGTTGGTTGTATAGGTGAAAGCGAGAGCCTATCACCGTGGAGTTCGGGCATATGGATCGGCCAGGTTTAGTAGGCCAGGATTGGTAGGCTAGAATCGCCCCCTACCTGGTAGGTTGGTGTGATTTCGAACATAGTCTCGAATCTCAGCTAGGGTTTCGCCAGCTGTGAGGAGAATTTGAAATTTTAGCCGCGTGCTTTCGGATGTACCAAGTAGCTTGCCCTGACTGGTGGCGCCCTGGCTTTGTAGCAAGCTTTGGTTGGGTGGCTTTTTGGTGAGCTGTGGTCAGTCTTAATGCACATCACATATCATATGCTGGCTTTCTTGTATTGTCTTGCTCAAAACATGCAATGTTGAGACTACATTAAAGCTCAATCATCACTTATGGCCTAACTTTGGTACTTCTCTTCCAGATCCTTCTTAGTATCACCTTCTCATGGCTAGCCTTATTGACCTCATTGTCTCCAAGCTAGATATTGTTTATGTTGTTCATTACAAGAAGTTTGTATTTTCCCTAACATCAGTTCATTTTGTGCATCTTATACCTTCGTTATCTTCATGTTACTAACTCACGTTCACCATTCCCTAGCTCTTCTAGCTTATAGCTTACAGCTCTTCTACCTTCTCTAATGTGACTTGGGCTACTAATCAAGTAGATTGGAACTACATTATTTTCCATATTTCTTGGTTCTTCCCTCATTTCTTGGAAGTCCAAGATAACAAACAACTCTCTTTCTTTTTGAACGAAAGATGAGTTGCATGCTATGGCAATGACTATTGTTGAGATTATATAGCTCCATTGGCTTCTTGTAGATATATGTTGTGAGGACCTGTGCGGGCGTGTGTTTAGTCCCACATCGGTTATTCGCTGGGTAGATCTTGGGTACTTATACAGGATCAAGGAACCCAAATAATATCTTCCGGCTAGCCATTTTGGATGAGATCTTGGGTTGTTACAAATGGTATCAGAGTAGACCCGGCTCATAACTTATGTGGACTAGGAGACACTGCAGCACGGATTCATTAGGGTTGACCACGGACCGATTGTGGTATTTGTGATTAGATTTGAATGGATTTGAACCCTTAGCCTGACGAGGACGTCAGGGTTTGAACGGAGGGAATATGTGAGGACCCGTGCGGGCGTGTGTTTAGTCCCACATCGGTTATTCGCTGGGTAGATCTTGGGTACTTATACAGGATCAAGAAACCCAAATAATACCTTCCGACTAGCCATTTTGGGTGAGGTCCTAGGTTGTTACATATGTGTTATTATTTCTACTAGAAAAAGTGACAATCGTGGTTTAGGCTCCATTCCTCAAGGTCTTACACAAGTTCTCTCCCCTTCCCCACCCCAATCCCCATAGCTATGTCCCACTAATCTCATTGGTATGTCTACATTGTATTAAGTAGAGATATTATCTTGCTTAGGTAAAAAGAGTCTATTTATTGACAAGGTAAAACATTAAAAAAGGATCTTACAAGCTAGGCTCACCTATGGGACATGAAAAAAGTGACAATGGAAGTGAAGCCAGAAGTTGAATCTCCAATTGGTAGCCAATTTGGATGTCTCACCGAATAAGTCAAATCAGGCCAAAATTGAGCTTATCTTTCTCTTCGGCACTCCTGTCCATCTCCAGCTTATTTCTTAGACTCACAATCCAAAAACTTAAGCTTTTGCTTTGTGAATCTAAGACAGGTGGTATTAGAGCCAATCTCGTATAACCCTTATCAGTAATGTGGTCCTTCACTGGGATACAAGTTATCGAGCCTCCTTCTCGAGAACTAGCCAATGCATGATGAGGCCCACATCGACTGACTAGATGGGTGCCATATCGCTTATAAGCTCGGGCTGGTCGTCTTCATCTAATAACTTGAGCTATTAGGCTATGAGTCCATGACACATCGCTAACAATGCTATATTCCTTTGGTCAAGCTCCTATAAGACCTCCTTTCCTATTCCTATTTATCATTTCCTCATTGAGCTTAGACTTTCAAAATCCTCCAAATCTATCATGGTTAGGTAACAAAAAATTAATATCATGGTTGATAGCACAAGCCTAACTCATGAACTTGATCTTCATAGATCAAGCTACATTCATTTCAAGCTTGAATCCAGCTTCGTGCAAGCTTGATTTCAAGCTAGAATTAATGTTTCATTGATTTAAGGAATGAAAAATGTACTTTTTGAAGCTACAATCCAAAGGTTTTCTATTTATCTAATACATAATATATATATATATAATAGTATACATATATTTGACCATTATCGAGCGACATGTGATTGAACATTATCTAATATTTTTGTTTGGATTGGAATTATGAGGTTGTATGCTGATTCAATCTGAGTTTATTTAGTTATGATCTGACCTTAATTGCCATTATCTCGAGGCAAGTAGATCCCTTCATTGGATAGCCCATGAGATAGGGTATTTTAATACTTAGGCCCTGTTTGGAGGAGCTGTTAGTAGTAGAGCTTTTGGAAGTAGAGCTGTTGGAAGTAGAGTAGTCTGAAGCAGAGCGTTTATAAAAAGCTGTTTGTTGTTTGATAACTACATTTCTAAAGTGCTGTGACACTTTAACATGTATTTGGTAAACAAGCTGAGAAAGTACTTTTGTGCGACAAAATGACCATAAAGGATATTACCAGTATTATACAACAGAGCATAATAAAATATAATACGTATTAATACATAAATATATGATATAATATAATATTAATATAATGTAATATAATATTATTATAATATAGTACTATAATATTATGTATTATAGAATAATAATTTAATATAATATTAAATTATTAACATAACATATCAATGTACTATGATATAATGTAATATAATATTATATTTATAGTGTAATATAATAATAAATATATAAAATATTATAATTATTAGTGTAAATTAATTTTTCATCCTTTCAATGACCATTTATCTCTCTAATAAATTTTTTAGCTAGGTGATAAAATTGGTTAAATAATTACTGATATTTCTATTTATTTATTTATTTAGATCAGATTATTTACTACTCACTCATTATTTTTTTATTTTTTTATTTAGTTATTTATTTATTTATTTATTATTTTATTTTATTGAAATATAGAAGGGTCGTCAGCCATGGGTGGTGGCCGGCATGGTGGCTGCCACCGTGGGCAGCCACGAGCTCCCAAAATAAAAAAAAAAAGAAAAAAAAAAGAAGAGAAAGAAGGAACAAAGGCAGCGGCGTTATTTGCTGGACGTGTGTTTAGTCCCACATCAGTTATTTGCTGGGTAGATCTTGTACTCTTATACAGGATCAAGGAATCCAAATAATACCTTCTGGCAAACCATTTTGGGTGAGGTCCTGTGATGTTACAATGGCTGATTTATTTACTTCTATGAACCTCATATTTCCAGTCATCCAATCGTACTAGTAATCTCTAATTCTTTATGACAGCGATGTCAATTAAAGCAAAATAAGTCTATTCATGTACAAGCAAGGTCGAATAATAATCCAAGTCATCCATTTTATTGCAGCCTGTCCATATTTTTTTCCCATGGAAGTCCAATGGATTCCACCTTTTTAATCCTATTCACTAGGCTTTGGTTCCGTAACACAAAATTCAGATTTAAAACATACTAGATGAACGGAAGCCACATTCTTTGAACAGACTAATTCAAGGCTTACCTCCTGACCTTGGACTCATTCCAATACTTAGTTAGACATGATTATAATAACTTGATGACAGGTGAAAGGTCTCATTTATCGCTTGTGTGTAATTAATCTGTAGGCTTATGAATGCTACATTAATGATGCACTACATTGCCAGAACTTTGGAACTGATTTACCAGCTCTCTTCTTGTCTGCAATTCCTGTTTCTTCCCCCCAACCTAATCTGCAAAAATAATTCTTCTATCGTAAGCTGCCACGTCCAACATAATTCAGATCCAGGCCCCAACATACGGGAACCTTATCACTGTTCTTAGCATCGATGGAGGAGGGATTAGAGGAATTATTCCTGCTACGATCCTTGCCTTCTTGGAGTCACAGCTTCAGGTATTCGATCGTCCTGCTACTATATTTTATGGATCAACAACTCTGCCATGCTGATTAAGTTCATAAGGTATATGTGTACTGTGGGTTAAATTGGTCTCTATATTCTACCTTCATGACCTATGTTAGGTAGTTTGGTTGGCAACTTGTTCAGCCTTACAAACACGTAACAATTAATGAATAAAGTCTTTGTTATGTTGATCAGAAGAAACCAGCTTTCTACAATTTTTTCTAGGTTCTTATATGAATCAACTCTTCGATTTAAGTCTTTCTTGGTTGCAGTTTTTGATCATCATGAAGTAGAAACCAAGTTTCCATTACAACTACAATGCATGATAGGTTTTGAAATTAGTATGGATCTCCATGATAACTTTTAATTTCAGTATGCAATCACATGATGAAGAAAACTACTCTCAAGGTTTGCCATGCATTGCAAGAGGTCCTGTAATTTTTTCAGGAGAACATTTTTTCGGAGCAAAATATGTTCTTTTGAGCAAATTTACATTGCATCTATATTCTCTCTCAAAGACTGCTCGCTTCCCCTAAAAGGAAAAAATAGCTTTTTCTTTAGCAAAAGGTGGTAATCTTTCTCAAGATGTTGGCACCTCTCACTTGGCTACAAGATCATGTGCGAAACATCGTTTTAACTTGTGGAGTTTGATCTGGTTAACGTACGCTATGGATGGATTGCTTTCAAAATACGCAACTTAACTAAGTGAATGAAACTTTTCATATTATATCTGGAAAACTTTTCTACAGCCTTGAAGTCCTACCTTAAAGTCTGTAGAAAAGAGGTGGAAATAGAGGTTAGGTAACCCATTTTTGTAAGAATCAATAAAATGAAAAAAAGGCTTAAAGTCCTACCTTCGAGATTTCTCCATCTTCTAGTTTTTTTTTGAGAGATTCGGGTTGAGTGGATTGAAGAAAATCTTTTTTCTTCTCGATTGGATCATTACAAATAAGTTTATGTTCCACATCTCGATAATAACTTTAACATAAAGTTGTGTTAAGTTATGTTATTTAAACTAGTCTTAATTGAAAACATAATCATTGGATCTAACCTTTTTTTAAAAAAAGGAACTTGACAAGATAACTAATTAATAATAAAAATTAAATATGGGTACCTACGCAACAACCCAAATAAGATCGGCCCTGATCGGGTGACCGAGAACCTGATATTAATGATCCAAGCTATTGAATGTAATCTATTATCTTTAAACCAGAAGATAGATCCAAATTAGTGGTGCCACCTCTATGGGTTACCTAACCTCTATTTCCACCTCTATTTCCAAACTTATCTGGAAAACTTTTCTATAGATTTGAACCCTCTTGACGAGGACCTCAAGGCTTAAAATAAGGAGAGTATGTGAGGATCCATACAAATGTGTGTTTAGCCCATATTGGCTATGTACTAGATAGATCTATGGTATTTAAATATGATTGTGGTGCTTGTGATTAGATTTGAATGGATTTGAGCCCTCCTGACGAGGACTTCAAGGCTTAAAATAAGGGAAGTATGTGAGGATCTATACGGATGTCTGTTTGGTCACATATTGGCTATGTACTAGATAGATCTATGGTATTTATAAATGACCAATGAGCCTAAATAATATCTTCTGGCTAACATTTTTGGATGAGGTCATAGGTTGTGACACTAATGGTCAAAAATTATAGTATAAATAACATATACAATACATATTTTTTGGGCCTAAGATGGCTGAACTGAGCCCAAGTTTGGCCAACAATGTGCACTTGGCCCACAATGGGCACGGCCCAACATGCCCAAGATGGGACAATTGGGCCCAAGTTTGGCTCACAATGGGTATGGCCCAACAGGGCCGTAACTCGGCCCAACTTCTATCACAGCATTTAACTTTTTTTATTATAATTTGGCGTCATCATTGGCATCTTCAACATGGGTATTTTCTTTCCTTATTAAAAAGGATTGGATCTGTATTCGTTTTAACTCTACACTATCAGTATGTTACCAGAGCATGCGTTTCTCCTTCATCTTCATTCTATAATGACCACATCATCTCAACAAGACTCTTCCAACCTAATCTGTTGGTTAGAGAAGTTAATTTTCAATGAGGCAAAGATAGAAATCTCTGCATTACCTTCCCAAAAAAGGTGAATTTCTCCAAGTTCATGAAATAGAAAATGTTAAGACTCATGTATCTAATCAAGTTCATGGAACATAAGATGCTAAAGCACATTTCTCTACTACTGAAATCATTAGTGTTGAGCTAGTTTCACGGCCTAATGTTATTTTGGAAGTGGGATGATCTTATAGTTGATAATAGTGCAAGTGTGATAGCTGAAAGTGCACAATTAGGACACCAACCTGAAAATGGAAAAGTGGGTTCTGTTGATGAAGATGCAATAGCGTTCAGTTACAAGTGGAGATTACTAGAACACAGGCACTCGTCCCCAGATAAAAGGCCAGAACGAGCCCCCGAAACACACTTAATTCTAGACCAATTGCTGATGGCTGGTGGAGAATGGTGGAAGTTTATTGTGTTTATATTGAAGGTTGGAAATTGGTAATGTTGTTGGGACATTAATGGCGTCAGTCGACAGTTCCCCACCTTCACAGGCACCACTACATCAATTCCCTCTTCCCTCAAATGAAGGTTGTTATATTATTTGGTGTGACATCTCGCTTCCCCCGTGCTCTATCGAGTTCCACACATTGCTCATCTTCATATGTCCTTGAAGGCACGTTTTCCTTACATTAATTAAGACAGTGAATATATTTATTTCATCATGCATTGATTGTGCATTTGTAAAGGATAGCCATTTTGAGGGAACTTAAAAGAAAAAAACCTAAATTTAAATTATGTCGATGCTTGGTGAAGGGTAATTAGGATCATCAAGATATGGTAGATGTTCCAATATTCCCCTTACTTTCTCCTCAAAAAAAGATATGATGGATGTTACAAATTTTGAGGAAGTAGATGTCAAAAGAATGTTAAAGATGGGACTAGTTTAATTTCATTTGAGGAAGTTGATCTTGATAAGTACTGCTTGGACCAATTATCTTAGGTGATGCGTGTGTGTCTGAATATCGCCCCTTCAATATTGTGATCAGCTCTTCATTTTAATTCTTTTATGTTGATAATGCACATCAGTGACTTCGTTTAATAACTATTTTTATTTTAAAGATTTTTTTGAAGTTCTATGTTTATTATCTACGGTTAGTAGTCTTTTGGAGGTTTTATTTTCTTCCAACAAAAAATTAATGCCAAATTAAGAGAACATGGTAAATATATTGACTTGGGCTTATCCATGCACCATCTTAAGAGATTCTCTTGAGCAGAGCAGCATTTGGAGTTACGTATGAATTCACCTCCTTTTCTTGTTTTTATAGTTTTAAGAGCAAAAGTTAGATGGAGAGGTCTAGACAGCTTTTACTGAGAGAATAAAAGGTACAGTCTTGGAACTCCAGCAAGGTAAGACTAGAAAAGAGGGAGAAAGAGGGAGCGGATGTAAAGAGAAAGAGGAGAGGAAGGTATAGGCTGAAGTCAGCTAGGCCTGCCGGCTTCAGCCTATTCAGGCCTATTCTAATAGAGCAAACCTTCCAATGTCGCCAGATGGAGCGCATTCTTCATATAATCCATTAGAAAATATTAATTTTTTCATTATAGACCAACAACCCTTGATCCTAGTGGTTCTCATCCCAAGATATAATTTAAAATACAAAAGCTCAGGACTAGGGAAACTTTGATCCTTATTCTTCCATCTATAGCAACACTAAATTTTGATAAATACTATCTTGATACATTGTTTTATATTGCCATTGGAACCCCAAACCCCTGACTCAGCTATCTGCATGCACAATTAGAATGGTTGCATCTAGCAAAACTTATCGCGTTCATAAAACTTTTGGCATATCAGAAGGAACAAATATTAATAACCACTATCATTCTACGATTTAAGGACTCTCCATTGGCACTAAGGCCTAATAATCATCCAATATAATAATCCGATCAAATTTCTTCCAGACTAAACCTTCTAAGAGAAAAGCTAGGGAGCGACGCCTAGCTTTCCAACACGCTTCCCTTGCCACCTCAAACAGATATCACCAGTATTGCTGTTCTACAGTTAATTTGGATATCCACAAACTTTTTTTTCCCCCTTCAAACGGAGTACCATTCTTATGATCACGTGTCTTCTCTTATTTTATAGGCATCAATTCTCTCTACCCAACAAACCATGACAAGTTTTCTCAATCATGAGTCATTTGCTCCAATATCATTAAAAAAAAAAAATATGATCCCAAAAGCAAAGACAAACCAAGCTTGAGCAAACTAAACTTAGCTCAGCTCATCTGCACCCATCGTCACTTCCGATTAGAGCAATGCAAAGTTTGAATGCTAACTTGGGCGGACAATCCAATTATCAACCATCTTGATTTTTTTTATAAAAGAAAAGCCAAAATGCTAATGGATTGAGTCAAAAATTTCCCTAGACCACGTTACTGGTTCCTTGCTAATAACTTAACGGAGACCAGGTCTAAGAAGGAAATTTGCCATACCAAAACAAACTGCTCAACTTGATTAACATTTATATACCATAAAATAGCCCACTAGTAGCCTTGTCATTACACCCTATTGTAACTGCATAAAAATCAATGCATAAAATAAGCTCTTCTCTCCGTTCTCAAGTTGAGAGGAAGCTTTGGGTGGTCATCCTTTGAAATGGGAGCATAGACTGCTTCAAAAGTTGTCTTGTGACATCAACTTCCAAAGCTTAGACTTGACCATAATAAATGAGATAGACTAGTAAAAGGACTTATTTATCGTTTGCGTGTTATTAATCCTGAAGTCTATATATATGCCAACTGCGAGAGCTTGGCAATGCCAGGAGCTCCAGCAATCTGCTCTTAGGGTCCGTCATCACTTCTTCCTTCACCTTGATCCAATCCCATTCGCGAGCAATTGTTTAAAGAAGTTGCCATGTCTGATATAGTTCAAATCCAGCCTCCAACATATGGGAACCTGATCACTATTCTTAGCATCGATGGAGGTGGCATTAGAGGGATAATTCCCGCTATAATACTCGCCTTCTTGGAGGAACAGCTTCAGGTATATGAACTAATATAACTAATATACTTACGTAGCCTCCAGTTGGATCGAACTTTCATGTATGGTATGCTCTTTCCTCAAAAAAGAAAAAGAAAAAAAAAGAAAAAAAAAGAAACTTGTATGGTATGACCTATATTCATCAAGTGGAACCATTTCATAAATTTGACATCATTTTTTTACGTAGCCAGATTAGCGAATTAGTTGGCAACTTGATAAAATCTTATAAACACAAGCTAGATATGTTGATCAAGTATGTTAAACAATTTTTGGAGTCCTGATCATTCCTTTCAAAAGCCAATCTCCTTCCTTTTTATTGAGAGATTTGTTTTTATTCCATAATCATGATTATGCCATGACCACATTCTCAAGGGCCATTCGCAAACATTGCAGGCTTCAGTGATTGATGGGTCAATGAGAAATATTTTTGTTATAAAGTATACTAAACTCCATTTAAATAGTTTTTTCCTTTGTGATTTGTGATATAGTTAGTAACTCCAAGATAATTATTTTGCCTACTTTTTTAGGCTCTTGATGGTTTGGATGCAAGACTAGCAGACTATTTCGATGTGATTGCAGGAACAAGCACTGGTGGCCTAGTAACTGCCATGCTAGCTGCACCAAATGCGAAGAATCGCCCAATCTTTGCAGCTAAAGATATTAAGGAATTTTACCTCGAGCATTGCCCTAAGATCTTCCCACAGCCATGGTATCACATATCCAATACATCATTCTAGATCTAACTTTATTTCTTGTAGGTATTCATACTCGAGCGCATTTAGTCCTAAATGCTTCTTAGTAAACTAAATGATAAGCTTTTCAAAATATATACAGAGTTACACCTATTTTGAACTGGATGAATGGAATCCCATATTGATAATCCGAGCTGTTAGAAATGATCTACTATCTCTAAATAACTTACATAGAAAAATTATATAATTTAGAGATCTCGAGCCTATACATCAAGTGATTAAAATTTGAACAATATAAGTAAATCCAAATTATATGATTTTTGGTGTATGAGCGGTTTAGATAGAGTGGATCACATCTAATGGCTAGGACCCTTATCATTTAATTCAAAAAAGGATGAAACTTAGAGTTATACTAGGTGTAACTTGATCTTGACTCTCTATATATCTTAATATATATATATATATATATATATATATATATATATATATATATATATATATATATATATATATATATATATATATATATATATATATATATATATATATATATATATATATCTCGAGAGCGAGAGAGAGAGAGAGAGAGGGAGAGAGGGTTAAGCTGGGATACTTTTGAAAGCATTTGGTTTCAAATGCTTCCTAGTTAGAAACAATAAAAGACCTCGCAAAATAAAAATCAACACCAATAGTAATGATCTATGACATTTAAATTGGCTAAAAAAATAAAAATCATTAGTTTTATGGTCTTTTAACCATATCCCATATCTGAAATGAAAGTAAAATAGATTGTTTTCATGGTATGGTATGCTCCCACAAGCATAAAACTCTCTTGCTATGTTGTATGTATGTATGTATGGATCTATGTCTATATATTTGTGTGTGTAGCTCGGAAAACCCTAGCATCCGTAATTCCTGTTTTATGAATGTATCTTGTTGCATATAACAGGGATTCTGTTGCTGGAGCCTTTGAAAAAATCAAGCTATTCCTAGGACCCAAATATGATGGAAAGTATCTTCATCGGATTATAAAGGAAAAATTAGGAACCTTGAAGTTGCACCAGACCCTGACAAATGTGGTTATACCAACATTTGATATCAAGAAACTCCAACCAACCATCTTCTCATCCTATGAGGTTTGTCTGCTTTCTTTTCCATTCTTTCTGC
The DNA here is from genome assembly GCF_009389715.1 of Phoenix dactylifera. NCBI lineage: Eukaryota > Viridiplantae > Streptophyta > Magnoliopsida > Arecales > Arecaceae > Phoenix > Phoenix dactylifera. The sequence continues at coordinate 501,252 of NW_024067796.1, forward strand.
GATCTAATTGTTAAAAATTTCCTTTAGAGCAAGTACTCCTGAACATACTTTAAAAAGGATAAGGGCAAGTATGCTTGGTGATGTTTAAATAAATTGTTTTCTGTCCTTTAAAGCCAAAAGGATGCTTTTGCATAAAGAAATATATAAAACTCAAGCAAAAGTGATTTTAAAATAAGTAGAAACCTAATTAAGCCGATCTTTTTTTTTAGTAAAAACGGCAATTTATATAGCTCTAACGTGAGTATATCCTGCAAAGTCAGAAGAAAGTAAAAAAGTACAATAGGGGTAGGAGCCCTACTGTGGGCGTTCATAAGAACTCCCTAGAATGTCGTGCAACATAGGAGGCGACCCAGTCTGCTACCCTATTTGCCTTCCGGAAAACATGTGCTACCTGGTACATACCCAACTCCACTACTAGCCTACGTGTCTCACGAATGAGTGGGTGACCATCTCCATACATGTCCGCACCCCGTATCCACTCGATCACCATAAATGAGTCACCCTCAATGTACACCTGCTCAGGGCCGAGCACTCGCCTCGCATATGATATCCCCTCCCAGGCTGCTCGAAGCTCTGCCCCACAACGGTAAGGCTTGGCGTGCGTCGACCCCCTGCTACTACCAAATTGCCACGATGATCTCTGATCACAAATCCAACACCTCCAGACCTCCCATCTGCCGCGACTGTCAAAGTTCACCTTGAGAAAACTAGGAGGTGGGGGCACCCAAGAAACAAGAGCAAATCTGGATGCTGTAGCAGCGAAGTGAGTACCTCAGATGTCCCTGGCCATCCCAAGAGAACATATAGCAGCGCATGAAGTAACCTCCTCGGCCTGAAGCACTGCTCTGACTACCACCAATCTCGGAGAAGGCCTCTTGCCCTCAAACAAGCCCACATTCCTGTCTAACTAAATGTGGTAGGCCAGATATGCTCTAAGTACCCATGCCTCAACGGATCGAGGGCTCCGAAAGGAGTCTCTCAGCAACTGCAGCAGATCCTGTACCGATGCCACCGATTGAGAAAGAGGGACTGGAGACCTCCTTCATATCTCCCTGGCCCTGGGACACTACAGAAGAGTATGCCCAATAGTCTCCTTAGAGTCTGTGCACACCTCGCAACATAGAGGGATTTGCATGCCCCGCCTAACTAGCACGCTCTTGGTAGGAAGGTATCCCCATGCCACCTTCCAAAAGAAGAGCGCCACCCGCGGATGAATCCGCATCCTCCAAATCCATCCTCCCTTGATCTGCCGCACTGGCTCCCTCCTAAACAAAGCCTGTATATTCCTTGCATGCACCTGCGACCGCCCCGTCGATGCCCACACTAGCCTATTAGTCTCCCCCCATACAGGCACTGGAAGAGCCAAGACCATCTCCACCAAGTGATCCCCAAAAGCCGCCCGAACTAGCTCCTCCCTCCATCGGCTCTCCTCTGAAACCATCAAATCACTAACCGTGTGGCCCGCCAGTCGTCCCGAATCCACCATGGTCGGCAGACGGCTAAGCGGCTGCGCAGTCACCCAGCAATCCTCCAAAACATCGATGGACCGGCCGTCCCCAATGGCCCATCTAATCTTTGGAAGGACCAGCATAACTCTGGCACACATCTCCCTCCATAGTGGTGAGTAGCAACGAGCGGCTCTCACTCCAGGCACCAACACTCCATACTTCGCCCTCATCAACGAGGACCACATACTATCAAGCTCGAGTATAAATCTCGCGACATGTCGGGCCGCTAACACCTCCCGTCTCTCTACTAAGGACTACACCCCCAACCCTAGTAGGCTGACACACCACCTCCCATACTAGCATATGAATACCTCCTCTGCCTCTATGCCTACCCCAAATAAAATTTCTGAATAGCTGCTCAAGAGACCTCAGAACCGACACTAGGATGAAAGCATTGGAGAGTAAGTAAATGGGGATCAAGGAGAGAACTGACCGGACCATGGTCACTGGAAGCCGATCTTCACTGGAAACTTGATAAGTGATCCTACTTTACACCTATGACTTATAACTATACCTCCATTGCCTTAGTTTCTCATAGGATCACACAATCTTAAACAAAACTAAGGATTAGCAATTCAAACCTAACTGCAAACTATGTTATACTTATCGTTCTTTTAATTAAGGGGGGAAAAAATAATATGACAACAAGCATTTTTGGCTATGATTAATTAAAGAAATCCCTTTTTAAAATGGTTGGCTTCATTTGACCAACTGTTTACTAATGTGGAATACCCAAACTACTTCATCATAGTATCCTTTTCAAATATTTAACAAGGGATGTTTATCTGCAGGTGAAAAATAATGGTTTGCTGGATGCTCATTTGTCTGATATTTGCATTAGCACATCTGCTGCACCAACTTACCTTCCGGCCCACAACTTCGAAACCAAGGATTCTGAGGGAAAGCTGAGAGAGTTCAACTTAATTGATGGTGGCGTTGCAGCTAATAATCCGGTAGTTTGACATAAGAGCCTCTGAATTCCCTTTATATGATAATTTTATACATTTGCACTAAATTTTCAATACAGGCATTAGTTGCTATGGGAGAAGTAACAAAGGAGATTTTCAAAGGGAACCAAGATTTCTTTCCAATTAAGCCCACAGACTATGGCAGATTTTTAGTGATCTCAATAGGAACAGGCACACAAAAGAACGAGGAGAAGTTTGATGCTAAAGAAGCCAGGAAATGGGGAATTCTAGGTTGGTTGTTAAGTGGTGGCTCAAATCCATTAATTGACGCCTTTACTCAAGCAAGTGGGGATATGGTTGATATCCATCTATCTGTGGTCTTCCAAGCCTTGCATTCCCAATCTAGATACTTGCGCATTCAGGTAACAATTTTCTTCTTAGAAAGGTTCATTGATGTACTTAGAGGCAATTAAATCACATCTCAGAATAATAGTGCCCATTCTATCGAAAGTGCTCCTCAAAAAGTATCACAACAATTAACAAATTATTAAGGGTGATATTTGCTTAAGTTGGTAGAATCATCTGCTGTACATTATGAGCTAGTGTTACGCCCCAAACCCATCACTCGGGTTGACCACGTGACACGGCCACATAATCCCTAAAGTAAAACCCTAGAGATCATGTAAGGCCTAAAAGGTACAATATTCACATAAATGCCAAAATAAATGATTTATGTAATTAAATCAAATCCAACTAAAATGTACTGATTAATTACATAATTTCAAATGTCCATAAACAAAAGATAAATTAACTTCCAACTATCTAGCAGTTAGACTCCATATCGATCTCACTTATCGTCCCACCCGATGGATTCTACAAATCCAGTGCCTTTGAAAAAGAAAGTAAGAGTAGTATGAGTTTTTCCAGCTTAGTAAGAATTCCAACAGCCCCACACAGTAATAATAATAAAATAATCAAAGCAACAAATAAATGTCATTTCATCATTCAAAAGCTCAACAAACAACAAGTATATATAACCAGTACATATACATAAATCCTTTTTACACATTATGTGATCCACTTTCGTATTGCTCTGATTCCCAAGTTTTAAGATTTTTCACTTCTGGCTTTAGACTAACCAAGATCATAACCTAGTCCAATACTGTACAAATCCCACGCATAAGCTCGTGGCAGCTATCCCATGCGTAAGCCCGTGGAGGCTATCATATGCATAAGCTCGTAGAGGCTATCCCATGCATCAGCTCGTGGCAGCTATCCTACGCATAAGCTCGTAGAGGCTATCTCATGAGAAGGTTAGTCCAACCCATTTTACATGTTTAGTTTTACATATTTACTCACATTTCAATCACATCACATACTTTCATAAATTCTCAAAAATACGTTAATTCTTCCCAATTTAATTATTTCAATATTTTCATAATAAACAAAATGCACACCTCATATGTGCCATATGAGCTCATAAAATAAATAACAACATAATTATAAAATAAATCCAACAATAAATCAAATATATGCATAGAGGTGCTCAGATGTAGGGATTCTTACAGGAATTTGTAGACTGACTCAAATATGGGTCCGAATCATAACCTACGAGCTAGGGTGTTGAGTCTCCTGATCAAAACCTCCTGGCACCGCTGACTCTTCCCCTACAACATCAATTATAAATCACAACTAAATTATTTAATATTTAAATATTTTAAACCATAATTTACATCTACTATGGGGTCCATCACCAGGTCCCCAAACATCTCAATCCCTCCAGATTTAGGGCAGTCGGGGTGGCCCGACTCCCACCCTTGTACCACCGACAATGTCGTCGCCAGCCGTGGCTGCTGCCATGCCGGCGACGATGGCCAGTCTCGATGAAGAGACCAAGAAAAGGGTGGATGAGAGAGAAGGGTTCTTCCCTTCCCTTCTTCCTTCACGGATGGGAGTACCTCTCCCATCCTCCATCTCTTTGGTCCAAGGGCAACAGCCATGGTGGCTGTGCCCTCACCTTCCCCACCCTTGGCCACCACTGGCCGAACCATCGCCGGCCGCCTCTGCTGCAGTCACCGGCGATGGTGGCCGGCCAAAAGAAAGAGAGAAGAAGAAGAGGTCTCCTCTTCTTCGTCATCCCCCCAAGAACCGAAAGGGTTCCCCCCTCCTGCATCATCAATCGAAGACCACCATGATGGTGGCTCGGCATTCACCTAACGACAGTCACAGTGGCTCAGCTCCCACCGTCGTCGCCGGCCGGCGGCCAACCAACGAGAGGAAGGAAAGGAGATGGGATCACGAGGAAGGAGACCTCGGTCCACCTCTCCCCATCCCCAACTAAAACCCTAGAAGTCCCTCACAATCCCTTCTCAGTCCAAATCAACACCCCATATGCCATGGATCTCAGCCAACCGGCGGCCGGCGGCGGCAAAATCTGGAAGAGAGAGGCCGAAACAGGGGTACCCTATTTCGGATCCCTCTCCGACGGTTTCACCGGCCTAAAACCCCATCAACACCGCCCCAAATCCAAGAAATGAAGCACAAGGGCTTACCTTAGTCCGACGGGATGCTCTGGCGACCCTTCCGGCGAGAAATCGGTGGAGAAATCTTGAGTGAGCAACTCGGACCAACGCGCACGGATCCAAAGTTTCTTCTCCCAATTCGTGGGGTTCTTCTTGAAGGGAGGAGAGGCTTTAAGGCTCCTCCTTGACCGGCCGGCTCACGAAATCCACCGCCTCCCCCCCACGATCCCTCTTCTCCGGCGGTTACCCCCAACGCGTTTCAGCCCCCCTTCCACGAACGTGCCTAAGGCACGATCGTAATAAGGGGAATGGGCCCGGTCTTTTCGGGCCGGCCTGTCAACCTTTTTTTTTTTTTTTTCTAGGGTATTACACCTAGATTCCTGCTGCCCTCATCTGAATTTCTGTCAATCTTCCTCCCACCTTGGTTCTCAGAACACCCATTAACAAGTAATTGTTTTCAATATCAGTAAAGTGTAAGAGAAGGATCCTTTAATAAATATTACTGCTTTAGTGCATTTTTCGTTAAGATATTTAACAGGTGCTTTTGCAAAGTGTAGCATCATGATACTGAGAAGCAATTAGTAATTGGTGAGTCAAAATTTTTTGGTATATATTATATCATAGGATGCTCTGTTTCTTGCTAGATAAAAAACATACACAACCTCTAGTCCTTATTAGACTTGAAGTATTGTATGACTTAATGTATTTTCTGTAATTGACCATTTGAGTAAATTCTTCATTGTTATATCAAACGCATAAAAATTATAAAACTTCTTTATGCCAGTCAAAGGAACATGAATTTAAAATAATTCTGTTGTCGTTGGTGTCACGCCCCGGACCCGGATCCGTGACACGGCCGTGCTATTGCCGACTACTACCCGCAATAGCACGCAGCCTCATACCTGGGTAATAGGGTAGTCAAACCAACCGAATCTTTTCATATGAAAGCATTCTTAGTACAACATGCTGGTCAGTACCCAAATACAGAGCTTCTACATAGTTTATGTACACAAAAGTATACTTGCTTTACCCCAGAAGCCCTGATACCAAATTAACGTGTCTCTGGCAGCTATCAGTGGTGAGGATCTGAAAAGAAAAAGTAAATGAACGGATATGAGCTACACGGCTCAGTAAGTAATCATACATAATCTTACCGGATCGAACATAACGGTAACCATGTTTATGCAGGGTTTGAGAAGCTGACATGCATATTTAACTAATCATCTTCATGGCATAATATGTATGCAATTTAAAGGAGATATCGGTTATAGCAAAATACAACATTTCATAATGATATATTCAAAACCCGTTGAAAAACAATGTATGCTTTGGTCAGGCACGTTCATAAATGTCACGGCCCGCCTGCGCAGGGCACGTGACTATCGGGCCCACATGAGGGGGAAACACGGGGCTCCCCTGCCAGATGTTGGCCGGTTCCGGGGCTTCACGCAAGCGTCCTTCACCCCTCACCGATTTTGCTTCTCCCCAAAACGCATCTGCAGGATTTGGAAACACCCGCCTCATATACCCAGGCTCTGAAATGAGCCTCATGATCATGCTTCAAATATCATTTTCATAAAGTATGCATATGAAACCGTGCCCCCGGCATGCCGTGGTCGTGCTCTTAAATGCTACTGCGAAGTCATTCTTGGCCACTGGCGAGACCGGCTCAGTTATTAGGCGGCCACTGGCGGGGCTGGCTCAGTCATTCTCGGCCACTGGCAAGGCCGGCTCAGTTACATTGGGTCAGTAGCTCTTAAGAGTAGACAATGCTTCGTATAGGTAGTACCTCATAGATGCTACGGCGAATTCATTATTGGTCACTGGCGAGGCCTGCTCAGTTATTAGTCGGCCACTGGCGGGGCTGGCTCAGTCATTATCGGCCACTGGCAAGGCCGGCTCAGTTGCATTCGGCCCGTAGCAATAAAAACCCTTAGGTACCCCTTGCAAGCAGTGCACATAACTAGATGCAATTCATTATCTTATTTCATATGGATATCACAATTACATAGCAATGTAACCCAATTCATCTTGCATGCATAATAAAATCTGCATAAGCTCAATACATGCATAATCATACATTATATGGCTAGAACATACCACTCATATACATGTGCATAATTCATAACTCAAGATACATAATTCACAATAAACTTGGGACAGGTCAATTACATGCATGATCCATAGAAGATTAGGATAGGTTACTTACATTTTATAATACACCCATTCATGAAATATATACACGAATAACACTTTAAAATCTTAATAAACATAGTACTCACATGATCCACAATAAAATTAAAATAGATTACTTACCGTGATTCGCTTTCCAAATTTCTCAAATCCAGGTGACAAATCCTTAATTACCTAAAACAACATCATAGGAATTACATTATTTTCTATTTATTTATTATATAATTTCTCAGTTCATCACACTATGAACTTACTTGCCTGGATCCCATCCAAGGATCTAGCCCAAGTCCAATTTGAAGCCTTTGGGGTTCGATTTAAAACCAGATTGGGTCTGCTGGAACTAACTCAATTTAATTGGGTTCGGACCCAAATCAATTTGGGCTTAATTCGGTTCGGATTTGACCCAATTTGCAGTTTGGGCTCGTCCAGACTTAGCCCAATTTAATTAGGCTCGGGTTCAGGTTCAATTGGCTAAATCAATTTCTTATTATTGGGCTTAACGGGTTTCGGACCCGAACCCGATTCCGACCCATTAACCCACTCTTTTCTTTTCTCTTCTCTTTTTTTTTTTCTTCTTTTCTTTTCTTTTTCTTTTTCTTTTTCTTTCTTTTTCTTCACTGTTTCTTTTCTTCTCCTTCCCGAAGCTTCCCCTTCTCCTCCCGTTCTTTCTTCTTCTCCCCTTCCCCTCTCTCGCCTTCTGTGACCGAAGAGGGGCGACCCTCTGCCGAGGCTCAAGGGGGGGGGGGGGGGGGGGCTTGAGGCCGACGGCGCCGGCTACGCCCGCGGCGGTCGGCCCTCTCTTCTTCCTGTGGAGGAGAGAGAAAGCTCGGGAGGGGAAGAGCCCGCGGAGGGGACCAACGGCGCCGGCGACGCTCACGGCCGCACACGGGTGAGTCCCCTCTTCCTTCTCTTCTTTTCCTCTCCTCTCCTTCTTCTTCGATTTTCCTTCTCAAACCTCCCATATTCTCTCTCGCTCCCAAGCCCTCTTTCTTCCTCTCTCTATTCTTCTCCCGTGAAAGACGGAAGCGCGCTTGGGAGGGCCGGGCCATGGCCGGCGGTGCCCGTGGCCGGGCTCGCGGCGTCCTCAGCCGTGCCTGCGGCTGAGCCTGCGGCCACGCCCTCGGCCTGCCAGCAGCCGACGCCCGTGCCGACAGTAATCGCGGCCGAAGCCGGTGGCCGTCGCCGGTGGCCCTCGGCCTGCCAGCAGCCCCCTTCCTCCCTTCTTTCTTCCTTTGTTTCTTTCTTTGTTTCTTTCTTTGTTATTCTGAATAAATCAGGAGAAGAGAAGGCATGGGGGCTTACCTAGCTTCTGGGGAGTACTAGCGACGATCCTTGCTTCAACGCCTAGGCCGACGGTTCTGAGACTCAGACTCCGTTCTGTGGGAGGAGGAGGAGGAGGACAGAGAGGGGGGTTTGGGGTTTCTTAAATGATGGTAACTGCTCAAGCTGCTGGCAGCTGTCCCTTCCAGCAGCCAGCTGTCCATCCCCTCTATTGACAGTAGGACCTCCCCAAAGGAGGAGGTGGCGACCTCCAAATGGCTGGCTACATTGGGCTAGCCCAAAGGCCCAACTGGGTATAGGCTGCTGAATGGGCCGGTCCTCACATTCTTCTCCCCTTAAAAGAAATTTCGTCCTCGAAATTTACTTACTTAAGGCTCAGGCTTTAAAAGTACTCAACAATCACGTCATCCTCAAGATCTCAATTAGTCTCCCTCTCGAAGTACCTACTTAAAAATTTTTGACATAAAAAAAAATTATGACAAACAAAGTTATGGCATCTCAAAACTTAATCCTTTCCACTTACGACACTTAGGAGTTCTTTGATCTCTTCCAAAAGAAGACTAATCTTCCACCTTAGATTTTAAATGCTATGATTCTTGGCCCAAGAAATTAATTGCTCTCGATTAAGTCCACACAACGGTCGTAATCGGGTTAATAGAAATAGGTGAGAGCATTAGCATCAAATACTTTTCATAATCTATAATCCTCTTTCTTCTCTTAACTTTGCCTACAATTTAATGATCAACCTTTATCCTAGCAAAACCTCAAACCCCTTTCGAAGAGAAAGATTGAAAATGTTATAGCTAGGTGTAGGGGCCATTCCAGGTCTAAGCCCTAAGGAACCATCAATCTGTTAATACTAAATTTAAGATGCTCAAAATCTTCCAGGAATTGCCACAATAGAAAAACTCACTGGTGAAATTATATAGCTATCTCCAGATTATTCAGAGAATCAACAACACTTTTCTCCATTAGAATTCTAATTCAAATTTTTTTTTTTCAATAATTCTATTCATCAATACAGTTTCATCATTAGATCTTATCAAAAGAATAAGGTCTAACATTTTCAGATTTGATTCTTTTGGTAGGTGATCTAAATCAAACTTTTCTCTTATACACAAAAATCTACATCTCAATTCTGAATAAGAACTTCGAGTTTCTTTGTCAAAGTATCAACTGCTCTCGATTACCCGATCTATCACAAGATTAGATCATAAACAACTTCAATCCACCCTTGATAGATATTCATCAAAGTCAATTGACAACCTCAATTTCTTTCAATCAAATAAAGGATGGATATTAATTAAAAAAATTCAAGCTTCAAATTTAGGAGGGAGAAGGTTCATACCAACATATTCTAGATCCAAGATCAAAATCGATGATCTATTAATTCATGTCAAAAGATGCTAAGAAGTTTCTTAGCATGACATAAAACTGGAGAATCTAGGATAGCACAGTGCTATCCAAAAATCAGAACATTCTCCTTTTATTTATCAAGAAAAATCTTACTACACAAGAAAACAGATCAAATCTTTTGTTATTAAAACTTTCCGAATCAAAAGAATAATACTTCTGGCCAACTTAGATAAATAATTCAGATCACTATGTTTTCGCTGCGCATTCTGATCAAATTCCTTTGAATTCACAAATAACTTTTGATCAACATACTATTTGCCTACAAACAGAACTATTTAATTCCTCATCTGTATTTGCATTTCAAATCTTTCCTCCATCTTGATCGAATGTTACTTAGCCAAAACTTCTTTTTACTTTTCCATGAGCGAGCAAAGAAAGGGTATCCCAACATAAGATCCTCTTAAATAAGCGACAACGCTTTAAAATGAATTTTACATTTTCAACAACTTCATTCATTGAAAATAAGCCTTCTTTCCTAATACGAGATAAGCTCTCAAGTCATCTTAGGACATTTTAAGCTCGAAATTGTGTAAACTTCTGAAAATTATTTCTCAATATCCCAATCTTATATTAGGTATCTTTAAATTGCATGAACAATAATCTGCCCTACTTTAGCATTGCTAGAAGGTGATTCTGGATCTCACATCCCCGTTAAAAGAAAAGGATGTATACTTTTGTTGTAAGATCTCTATTTAAAAATCTTCTTCTATTGTACTCTTTCCACTAGACGATGATATGTGGAATTATCATCCATAACTTTCAGCTTCCTCATGAAACAATTTAAACTTGCTTCTTAGTGATAAACGAAAGCATTTAATAATTGCCCTTCTATTAGAGATGAAATAGTTTACTTCAAATCTTAGAAGCAGGGTCACTAAGTACAAACCCCTGAAACATCATGTGCTATTGGGCCTGTTCCCATATCAACTCTATTGCTGATTCCGCTCGCATTTCCTAATGACCCCATGTCATCATCATTTTCTCTCTTTTTTTTTTTTTTTTTGGTCAAAACTTCAACTAATATTCATTTAATTGATTTATCACAGGATCACAAACTACTGCACTTTATCCATAGTAGAACATTTGAGCCTAAAATATTCTTCAACATTGAAAATTATTCTCGGAATTTACTAAATGACTTCCAATCAAAATATTAATCTTGCATTATAATTTGCAAAGATCTAATATTTCACATTCCAAGTAAACAAGGAGAAACTCTTAAATCTCATTCTCAAATATACTTTCTTTCTATATAATAGTTTCATGCATAATTGTCATACAAATTTCATCCCCGAAGAATATAAAACCTTTCCTTATCCAAGCATTAAACAACTTATGAATAAACCCTATCTTGTCATCAAAATAATTAACTTCAAACTAGAAGTATCATCCACAGTACCCAGTACCAAGTTAAACTTCCAATATCACCTATATACTGATACATAAAAAATCACAATGTACTTTAATATTCCATGGCTAGTATTCCACTTAACATCAGTCAAAATCTAATTTAATCATAATCCAAAATACAAATTACTCCGTCGAGAAATCTCCAAAATAGCTTTTTCTTATTTTGGCATGGCTCGTTAGCATTCTGATTCAAAACACCAAAATCCTTAGTAGTCTTAAATCTTAAGCTCTAATACCATACCTGTCACAATCATGCCCCTAGAATGGCTTTGTATTAGCCCTAGCTTCTTTCTTTTTGTTGCTCATTATCACCTGTCAAAATATTTGTGTCAAGCAATTTTCGTGACTGACCGATGATACGACCAATAAAATCTTTTCTTTCCTTTCCGGTTATGCGGAATCTCACTAAATGAGACTTAACTACCCATTTCCTTATTAAAGCTTAAAATTTTTACTCATGGTTAACCTATTGCTCTGATACCACGAAAATGTCACGCCCCGGACCCGGATCCGTGACACGGCCGTGCTATTGCCGACTACTACCCGCAATAGCACGCAGCCTCATACCTGGGTAATAGGGTAGTCAAACCAACCGAATCTTTTCATATGAAAGCATTCTTAGTACAACATGCTGGTCAGTACCCAAATACAGAGCTTCTACATAGTTTATGTACACAAAAGTATACTTGCTTTACCCCAGAAGCCCTGATACCAAATTAACGTGTCTCTGGCAGCTATCAGTGGTGAGGATCTGAAAGAAAAAGTAAATGAACGGATATGAGCTACACGGCTCAGTAAGTAATCATACATAATCTTACCGGATCGAACATAACGGTAACCATGTTTATGCAGGGTTTGAGAAGCTGACATGCATATTTAACTAATCATCTTCATGGCATAATATGTATGCAATTTAAAGGAGATATCGGTTATAGCAAAATACAACATTTCATAATGATATATTCAAAAACCCGTTGAAAAACAATGTATGCTTTGGTCAGGCACGTTCATAAATGTCACGGCCCGCCTGCGCAGGGCACGTGACTATCGGGCCCACATGAGGGGGAAACACGGGGCTCCCCTGCCAGATGTTGGCCGGTTCCGGGGCTTCACGCAAGCGTCCTTCACCCCTCACCGATTTTGCTTCTCCCCAAAACGCATCTGCAGGATTTGGAAACACCCGCCTCATATACCCAGGCTCTGAAATGAGCCTCATGATCATGCTTCAAATATCATTTTCATAAAGTATGCATATGAAACCGTGCCCCCGGCATGCCGTGGTCGTGCTCTTAAATGCTACTGCGAAGTCATTCTTGGCCACTGGCGAGACCGGCTCAGTTATTAGGCGGCCACTGGCGGGGCTGGCTCAGTCATTCTCGGCCACTGGCAAGGCCGGCTCAGTTACATTGGGTCAGTAGCTCTTAAGAGTAGACAATGCTTCGTATAGGTAGTACCTCATAGATGCTACGGCGAATTCATTATTGGTCACTGGCGGGGCCTGCTCAGTTATTAGTCGGCCACTGGCGGGGCTGGCTCAGTCATTATCGGCCACTGGCAAGGCCGGCTCAGTTGCATTCGGCCCGTAGCAATAAAAACCCTTAGGTACCCCTTGCAAGCAGTGCACATAACTAGATGCAATTCATTATCTTATTTCATATGGATATCACAATTACATAGCAATGTAACCCAATTCATCTTGCATGCATAATAAAATCTGCATAAGCTCAATACATGCATAATCATACATTATATGGCTAGAACATACCACTCATATACATGTGCATAATTCATAACTCAAGATACATAATTCACAATAAAGTTGGGACAGGTCAATTACATGCATGATCCATAGAAGATTAGGATAGGTTACTTACATTTTATAATACACCCATTCATGAAATATATACACGAATAACACTTTAAAATCTTAATAAACATAGTACTCACATGATCCACAATAAAATTAAAATAGATTACTTACCGTGATTCGCTTTTCAAATTTCTCAAATCCAGGTGACAAATCCTTAATTACCTAAAACAACATCATAGGAATTACATTATTTTCTATTTATTTATTATATAATTTCTCAGTTCATCACACTATGAACTTACTTGCCTGGATCCCATCCAAGGATCTAGCCCAAGTCCAATTTGAAGCCTTTGGGGTTCGATTTAAAACCAGATTGGGTCTGCTGGAACTAACTCAATTTAATTGGGTTCGGACCCAAATCAATTTGGGCTTAATTCGGTTCGGATTTGACCCAATTTGCAGTTTGGGCTCGTCCAGACTTAGCCCAATTTAATTAGGCTCGGGTTCAGGTTCAATTGGCTAAATCAATTTCTTATTATTGGGCTTAACGGGTTTCGGACCCGAACCCGATTCCGACCCATTAACCCACTCTTTTCTTTTCTCTTCTCTTTTTTTTTTCTTCTTTTCTTTTCTTTTTCTTTTTCTTTTTCTTTCTTTTTCTTCACTGTTTCTTTTCTTCTCCTTCCCGAAGCTTCCCCTTCTCCTCCCGTTCTTTCTTCTTCTCCCCTTCCCCTCTCTCGCCTTCTGTGACCGAAGAGGGGCGACCCTCTGCCGAGGCTCGGGGGGGGGGGGGGGGGGGGGTGGGGGGGCTTGAGGCCGACGGCGCCGGCTACGCCCGCGGCGGTCGGCCCTCTCTTCTTCCTGTGGAGGAGAGAGAAAGCTCGGGAGGGGAAGAGCCCGCGGAGGGGACCAACGGCGCCGGCGACGCTCACGGCCGCACACGGGTGAGTCCCCTCTTCCTTCTCTTCTTTTCCTCTCCTCTCCTTCTTCTTCGATTTTCCTTCTCAAACCTCCCATATTCTCTCTCGCTCCCAAGCCCTCTTTCTTCCTCTCTCTATTCTTCTCCCGTGAAAGACGGAAGCGCGCTTGGGAGGGCCGGGCCATGGCCGGCGGTGCCCGTGGCCGGGCTCGCGGCGTCCTCAGCCGTGCCTGTGACTGAGCCTGCGGCCACGCCCTCGGCCTGCCAGCAGCCGACGCCCGTGCCGACAGTAATCGCGGCCGAAGCCGGTGGCCGTCGCCGGTGGCCCTCGGCCTGCCAGCAGCCCCCTTCCTCCCTTCTTTCTTCCTTTGTTTCTTTCTTTGTTTCTTTCTTTGTTATTCTGAATAAATCAGGAGAAGAGAAGGCATGGGGGCTTACCTAGCTTCTGGGGAGTACTAGCGACGATCCTTGCTTCAACGCCTAGGCCGACGGTTCTGAGACTCAGACTCCGTTCTGTGGGAGGAGGAGGAGGAGGACAGAGAGGGGGGTTTGGGGTTTCTTAAATGATGGTAACTGCTCAAGCTGCTGGCAGCTGTCCCTTCCAGCAGCCAGCTGTCCATCCCCTCTATTGACAGTAGGACCTCCCCAAAGAGGAGGTGGCGACCTCCAAATGGCTGGCTACATTGGGCTAGCCCACAGGCCCAACTGGGTATAGGCTGCTGAATGGGCCGGTCCTCACAGTTGGCAAAAGAGCATGTCCATGTATGTGTACGAGTGTGAGTGTGTGTGTGTGTGTGTGTGTGTGTGTGAGAGAGAGCACCTTGTCAATCTGTGTAAGAATGAGGCTCAAGGGTTCAAGCTCCACATTGAGTACTGCTAAATTATTTCATTTGTTTACAATACAGGATGACACATTAAGCGGAACCATTTCTTCTGTCGATATCTCCACAAAGAAAAACTTGAATAGTCTCGTTAAGATCGGCCAAGAGATACTTAAAAAACCTGCTATCAGGACAAATCTTGAGACAGGCGTTTGTGAACCGCTGTCCGAAGAAACCAACGAGCAAGCTCTTACAAGGTGAGTGTGTTTTGTGAATGCATGTCCTGTTGTGTGTATACATACATACATTCAAGTGTAGTTTCTGATACAGGGTACTAACAATTTAATGAATATTTATTGTAGATTTGCTAAGATGCTGTCTGGAGAACGAAGGCTTCGAGAGATGAGATCACCGCTCACTAAAGCTAAAGAGGAGAAAAAATATTATCTGTAGCTGAATTTGATTCTTTTATAGCAATTGTATGCCATGGCTTGATGTTACCCAAGAAAAAATATGTCATGGCTTGACAACAATAAGTTGACTCTGTTCTCAGCAGAATTCAATAACGTATGAACGTAGTATCAATGTTTCTTTTTTAAAAGTTTATCATCAATGATTCTGTTAAATACGCTAGCGTGTAGTACCAAGCGCAATAATTGTGTCAATGATGTATGCAACCTGGTTTATGTTGAATGCATTTATTTAAGTGAAGAAAGATACCTAGTTTATAAGATAGAAATATGAAGTAATTCTTTTTTCTGACAAATATGAAGTGAAAAACTTCGCCCATTCTATATTAGAAAATTAAAGATTAAAGATAAATATGAGGCAATTTTCAGAGTCTTATTGTCAAAACAGGCTTGGTGTTAACTCTATGATTCCCTTCATCTGTGATTATTTCAAATGACAACAATTTGTGAAGGGGAAGGACAAGCCATTCAATTTCTAATTCAATTGTAAGTAGATATTTGCAATACTTTTGAATACCAAACTATCATCCGTCCCCTAAAATACTTGTTTCCTGTTAAAAAGTGTTCAACATACACATTGATAAAGGACTACAAAAAGGACATGAAGCACAGAAAAAAGGACATGATGGTGTTTTTAGAGAAAACCATATAAAAGCTGTGCATCCATCCAGAAAATTTGCTTAAAATTTTAAATTATTCATAAGATTACTGTAACAACCTAGGATATCATCCGAAAAGGCTAAGAAGGCATGATTTGGGTTTTTCAGCTCTACATAAGTATCCAAAATCTGTCTTATATATAGCCAATATGGGAGTAAATGCACGCCCTCACGACAAGCAAAAAGATGAAAATATATTCACAAGTACCATAAATCTAATTATAAACATCACAATCAGCATGTGGTCAATCCAAATAGGCTCTTTTAGTAGTATGTGCTAGTTTACATGAACCTACAGACCTCATGGACAAAGACTAACCAAAAAATATAATTTAAGTTCCTTACCTTTGTATAAGTATGCAGGATCTACCCAGTTTATAGTAAATGCGGGACACCACAATCCTATAGGGATCCTCACAGCCAACGTAACCCTTCTCTCTTGTTTAAACTTTGATGTCCTTGCTAGGATAATGGTCTAAATTTATTCAAATCTATTTGCAAGTATCATAAATCCGATCACAAATATTATGATTAGCCTAAGGTTAGCCTATATGGACTCGTGCTGCAATGTATTCCAATCTACATGAGCCGTGAACCTAGTCCACTCTGATACTATTTCTATAACAATTCAGAGCCTTACTTAAAAAGGCTAAGTAAAGCTATTATTTGAGTTTCTTTATACTATATAAGTATCAAAAATCTGGTGCGTAGTTGACGTGTGACTAAACAAATGCCTTCTAGCATTCTTACCAAGCTAAAGATCTAAATTCATTTTGTAATAACCTAAAACCTCATCTAAAAAAGCTAGCAGAAGATATTATTTTGGTTCCTTAGTTTTGTATAAGTACCAGAAATCTATCATGTGCATGGTTGATATGAGATTAAATACACACCCTCACGGCTCCTCACATACTCACCTAGTTGAAGCTTTGGCGTCCTTGCCAAAGTAAAGCATCCAAATTCATTCAAATCAAATAACGAATACCATAAATCTAATAAAAAATGCCATGATTAGAGCCGTTGCTATGGGCCATGAGTCAGGTTTGCACTAATTGTTATAAATTAGGACATCATCCAAAAAAAGCTAGTTGGAAGATGCTATTTGGATTCTTTGGTCTTATATAAATATCCAAAATTAACTTTGTGCATAGCCGATGGAGGACTAAATTTATTAAAGCCCCTTTGCATATATCTTGTTCCAATGGGTATTTTATGTGAGTTAGGCCTTCCTTGGAAATTCTAATGGTGGGGAGAATGTTTCTGATAAGCTGTTCGGATAAATTTAATGGATATAAAATATCATAGAAAATGTTGGAGACCTAGATTTTATATCTGCATATGTTTGGGTATTTACTCTTCGGTGGTAGCCTCACTACCGGTCTAGTATGGTCATATATACTCTTGAGGTTACTCTAATGTAACAACATCATTTTTCACAACCCATGCCTTATTGTAACATGATATTAGAGCCTTGCATCTGTGTCTGTCCAACTATCAATCTATTTTTTCCAACATTTATGTATTGATCTCATTCCCTAATCACTAAATGTACATCTCCAAGTCTCATTCTTTGCCGGACTTTGTTTGAAATCAGTGAAGCATTCTCTGCTGGTTTGTGCTCGGGTCCTCTTATTGCACTTGATTCGTGCCTTGATCCCAGCCATCTTCAAACCACTTGATCATCCAGGAAAGGCATTTCAAAGCATCGTGTAGTCTTGATTGGCTTCATTTTGGGCCAAAATCGGCAACAGAACTCTTGCGCACAATCCGTTCGATGAAAGGTCTCAAATAACATTGAGCACCAAATTCTCCGAGTCTTGATTGGCCTTGATTGTTCACTGTTCCATAGCCTACAACGAAGGTGCAGTTATTGTCCGGCCACCAAATTTGAATCCCTTCCTTGTTAGGCTCGTACGAGAGCATTAATTCCAAGTTTTTATTGCTGACGAGAACTGCATGCTACCTGCTCGTTGGGTATTTCTCTGCCAACTTTTATGTCTTGTAGCTTTCTTCAACATCCAAGTGACGATAAGATCATATATGGAAACACCACTAACACCAGATTCTAATTCTAATGTGTCCTTGACTTCTTCTAGCTGTTATCTAGAGTTCTCCGCTCAGTTTGCTCAGCAGACGGCTAGCACTGAATTTATCACTTGAGCATGCTTCCCCTACTTTCTCTAATACCGGCACTTCAGGTGTATCTAAGTCTTCCCTGACCCGGATCATAGAATTCAGTGCTTCCTATCATATGACTCTATATGAATCTTTTCTTAGAATTTCTGCATCATCTCCTTTTCAACCTCGTACTGTTACCACTGACGGTATCCTAAGACAACTGTTTTAGCAAGGTGACCTCAAACCGCCCACTTTTTTTTTTTTTTTTTTTGCTAAAACCGCCCACTTTACTCCCTCCATCTGCATATGCCCACCTTATACGTTGATTTACTATTTGGTAGTCAGCTTATTGATCATGAATGTCTTATTTCATTTGATGTTCTATGAGGACCCATGCGGACGTGTGTTTAGTTCCACATCGGTTATTCGCTGGGTAGATCTTGAGTACTTATACAGGATCAAGGAACCCAAATAATACCTTTGGCTAGCCATTTTGGGTGAGATCCTAGGTAATAACAAATGGTATCAGAGCGGACCCGACCCATAACCTATGTGGACTAGGGGACACTGCAGCACGGATCCATTGGGGTTGACCACGGGCCAATCGTGGTGTTTATGATTAAATTTGAATAGATTTGAACTCTTAGCCTGACGAAAATGTCAGGGCTTGAACGGGGAGAGTATGTGAGGGACCCGTGCGGGCAATGTGTTTAGTCCCACATCGGTTATTCGCTGGGGTAGATCTTGGGTACTTATACAGGATAAAGGAACCCAAATAATACCTTCTGGCTAGCCATTTTGGGTGAGATCCTGAGTTGTTATAAATGGTATCAGAGCGGACCCGGCCCATAACCTATGTAGATTAGGAGACACTGCAGCACGGATCCATTAGGGCTGACCACGGGCCAATCTTGGTGTTTGTGATTAGATTTTGAATAGATATGAACCTTAGCTGACGAGACGTTAGGGCTTGAATGGGGGGAGTATGTGAGGATCCGTGCGGGCGTTGTGTTTAGCCCCACATCGGTTATCGCTGGATAGATCTTGGGTACTTATACAGGATCAAGGAACTCAAATAATACCTTCCGACTAGCCATTTTGGGTGAGATCTTGGGTTGTTACAATGTCACATCTTGTTATGTGCGAGATTAGCAAATCCAGTAGTTCTGATTAGTTTTTCTGAGTATATTTGATGAAACTGTTTCAAATGAGCCTACCTCTTTGGTCACATATTACAGACATTTCCTCTACCCTTAGCTTTGAGTCTTGGCATGCATCATCGGCATTGGCTGTCTCTGTGATTCATCTTACTGCCCTTATTCATACTGAAGGTTTAGATCCTGCATCTAGTCTAGATATGCCATCTTGCAAAGGTTGTGTCTTAGGAAAACATGCAGAACTCCCTTTCAGTCTAGTAACTCTATTTCTGCTTTACCTATTGAATTGATTCACTCGGATACTTGTTTTGAAATGGTTGAAAAAGATACTATATCACTTTTATTAATGAGTTACTTTATTTTTACATGGATTTATTTGCTGCATTCTTTCTTTCTTGCTTACTGCTATGCCAGAATTTACAAATACTTTATTGCTATTGTTCCCGCTCATTTCCTTTAAGCCATTAAGACCCTCCTCCCAATTCCTGGTCGTTAGTATTTATACTCATGACTTTCTGACTTCTTAGCTTCTGGAGGGACTCTTCCTTGCTCTCTTATTATGGCGCTCCAAAAAAATTGGTATAGCTTAAGGCAAAAGCATCCTTACATTATCGAGACAGCTCATTCTCTTTTGCTTCTTGGTCCTCCTCATTTCTGGCTAACACTGCTCAGATTGTCTATCTCATTCAATATTCAGTGTACTTTGTTCTTCGTAACCTTAATCGTAGTGAGTCCTCAAGATGTGATAATCTGAGTTTTCCGTTATAGTTGCTTTGTTCTTCTATTTTCCTTTGAATGCACCAAACTCTCTCTCCTCAATCTACTCGATGTGTTTTCCTAGGTTATTGATCTCGAACATAAAAGATTTGGATGTTGTAATCCTATGGTTTTGGTGCATGCATATCTTTTGTGATGTTATTTTTCATGGGAATATTTCTTATCATTCTTCCTCGTCGGCAGTCTCTGGTCTTATTCTAGTGCTCAACATTGTCGTTCTGGATCTTCTGATTGTAGATTCATCCATGTCTACTCCAAGCTCCCATGTTCCATGCTTCCCTGAGCCTCTGACTAACCTTTCTCCTTTAGCAACCCGGGCCTTGGCATCAAGATTACCACTCTACTTGTTTATGGTACTCCTAACAAGTTATTAGCTTGCAATATTCACCTAGTGGTCGCTCTCCCTCCTGAGCATCGTTATCCCTAGCATCTTTCTTGAGCTGCAACTAAGCTCTTCTCTATGTCTCCCTCCTGGCTCCTAGGTGTTTTTTACTAAGATTTCAGACTTTGAATTTGCCATTAACATTATATAAGGAGCCTAGAGCTTTCAACACGGCTATTGATACTCTCACTACAAGAAAATTCATCTTTCCTGACGCTTTTTATAATCTTTACCGACGTTTATAGCGTCGCAAAAGCGTCGGCGATACCGGAAGTGGGCAAAAGTTTTTAAAGCGTCGGCGTAGGGGCATAGGCGTGCCACTAACTTTTATTTACCAATGATTTAAAGCGTCGGGATTGCTATTTTTTAAAAAAATAAAATACGAATGTAAATTATAAAAATACATTATAACAATATGAACCTGTATTACCATTATATTGAGACAAACATTCAATCATTCAAAATATTAAATTGTCATATCTTAGAATTACATGTACTTTTGCAAAATAAGAACATATACAAGTCTAGAAGGTATCAGGACGGGATTCAGCTCCATCATCATCATCTCTATGAGCTTTTGAAGTCTCAGGAATCTAAAAAAAAAAGAAAAAACCATATATATAAATTAATTTATTTACTTGTTTCTCTTCAAGAGAACTCTCAAGAAACTCCAGACAAGCCGTATCACAATCCTAAACATGGCAAATGTGTCATATTGTCATTATCTACTTTTTAATATATTACCTTGGTCTTACGAGCTTTCTTTTCTCTTGGGAGCTCTGTTTTCCAGCATTTCCAGAGGAGGCTAACACCACCTTAAAGAAAGAGGGATCAGAATATCTTTTTAAAACATGCACCGGCGCCAGCAACATCAAACCTGAAGGACCAAGGACGGGTCATCAAAGACAACTTTTAAATATCGCAGATGAGGTCCCGGTGTCACCATCATACTTGTCCAGTGTAAATAAATGAGGTGGACCACGACACTCTTCATAAGAATCCACGATAAAACGAGGCATATCTCCTTGCGTGATTAGATTCTGATCCATTTGAATATTAGCATGCCAGTCAATGCCTACAGCATGGTCAATTAACAACAATCATAAGAATATATATGAACTAAAATGTTGGAACTTGGATGCTTCCAAGGGATTAACATTCTTACCAGTTCTGATGTCACAATATTGCTTCTTCTTTAATGTTTCAGGATAATCATTAAGAGAAAAGATACAAACAACAATTCAACCTAATACGTAATAAAAAGTTTTTAACTAAGCTCCTTTTTCCAATTAATTTAGACGTGAGTTAATTCCTAAAACTACTTAAGTGAACCGCATCACTTAACCAAACTGGCGAACAGAACCTATCGTTTTTTTAAAACTTTGTTTGTTGAACCTTAAAATCAACAACAAATTAAGCATTATTGAAGAATTTACAAATGCACGCTAACCATCATTGCAAGGGAAACTTGAATTATTTGTCTGAGTGAAGAAGGTCTTCTCGATTGATGGAAATTCTGCCTCTAGCTGCTGGACACGAAGCATCAGTCCATGCCCTCTAGCAGCCGTGGCCATCACTTCTTCGTGCAAGTCATGAAATATCTCTGCAGCAAACCTGTGGCAGAAAGCACACAACCACCTAGATTAATTTTTTCCCTCTAATGTGAAGGACAACCTAAATTCCAAGCAAGAAAAATGATTCCAAGTAAATCCTAACCTCGACGGTCCACATCATCATAATTCTAGACTCCATTCAAATTTTTGGTCCCCTGATTAAGAAAAGCCCAAGGCAAAGACTTTCCTGTTTGAGTACCCTTTATATTCTATTAAATATGGAGAAATTTATTTGACAGTCCTCATATTTATCACTTCCAGATGAAACATACACGAGTCCTAGTATCATTTGAAATCGCCATAATCCAAGTCTATTAAAAAAAAAATTAAAAATTCCAATATCTCATGCATACGGGCGAACCCATTTCTATCACTACAAATCCATGGGAAAAACATCAAATGACAAGAAATAGAAGTCAACAACCCCAAAGGGATCTCTTACTAAACCATCCCACATGGATGCCCATCTACACAAGCTACCAGCTTCATCAAAGCTCAAAGAAGTGAGAAGGGAAAGCAAATAAAAGAGAAAACATAACAGAAAACACAAAGAGAAGCAGAGAAATCAACGGAGGAATAGAGAACAGAGGAAAGCTTTTTGTTTTTTATGCAGGAAGGAGAGCAAAAGGAAGAAGTGGTACCAGAAGAGAGGGTTGGGGTCTCGTCATATAGCTTGGAAGTGTGCTACGATCCCTACCATTTCTCCTCCTCTTTCCTCCTTTCTCTGCACCTCTCTATTTATGTAGATTTTTCATTTCATCTTGTATGGACTGAAGTATTCATTCTTTCCTAGAATAAATGCATATCTTTTCCGCTCTGATTGGCGGCCTCACAAGCAGCACATACCAACGATGCAATTTCACAAAGACAACCAAGCAATAACCTCAAACAAGGGTTGTCGTATCTCAATAACTACAGCGTTTCCTCCACAAAACATCTCAATTCCGAGGGTTTCCGCAGCAAGAACTCAGCTCCAGCAATCTCCATCAGACACAACAGATGTTCAAGATATTAGGGGTCCAGAGAGCTATATTTCTAGAGCATATCCAAGAAGCCTAAGAGATATTAACAAGAAGCACTGTTTGCCGAAAGATCTCTACATAGAAACCAAGCTAGGTTCATGAAAGAATCATATACCTCAACAACCACAAATGTCTCGAAATCAAATCATTTTCTCCAAGAAATCCCTCGATCCCCAGGGTTTCCGCGCCTCCGGCGAATGCACTAGTCCGATTTTCAGCCAGGGAATCGGCAAGAACCTGGAGAAGACAAGAAACCCGAAAAGAAGCCGAGAACTAGGGTTCTTGGAGCATCTCCGAATCGAAGGCGGGAGATTTAAAGGAGGAAGGGATGGAAGCATCGGCATTGTAAGAGACGAGAAGAGGGGCCATGGCGTCTCCTTGTCCTTTTTCTCGCTTTCCAGCCAAGGAAGAATCCTGGCTGGCGCCGTTTCCTGCATTCCCGAAGCGCTCTTCTTCGGAGAGAGGGAAGTTCTCTCGCTGCGACGACAACCCGCACCCACACAATATTAATATGTACGGTTCATCACCGGAGAGGAGGAAGGAGGAGAGGGAACGGCCCGCTTCTTGACCACAATCTACCACGACGCTAATTAGCGTCAGCATATGTTGGGGCTAGACCGAAAATCACCGACGCTTGTAAAAAGTGTCGGCAAAAATGGGTCGGTAAAACTCCATTTTCTTGTAGTGTCTTGAGTGGCACACAATGGCCTAAAGAGTTTGCTACTCTTGAGCGCATTGACACTAGGGACCTTGTACTATTGCTTCCTAGCTATAACACTTAGAACTTATCCAAAAAAGCTAGTCAGATCTTATATAAGTATCTAAGATCTACTCAATGCATAACTAATGTGGATTAATACATGCCCGCATGGATCCTCACATACCCCTCTATTTAAACTCAATCAAGGATCTTATCCAAAAAAGCTAGTCGAAAGGTGTTATAATAAATCTGTTAGAGCATGCGACCATGTCGCACGAACATAGATTATAGGTTTGGGGCGTGACACTGCCAAAGTTTCTATTTCTCTTGCAGATTTATTATTATAAGGATCGTTTAGTAGCTCAGAGTTTTAGCAAGAGCATAGGGATGACTTCAAGGAGACTTTTTGCACTGGTGGCTCATATGACTATTGTAAAGATTTATTTCTATAATTTCTGTTGATCACTTAATTCTTTACCGGCTTGGCATGAAGAATGTGTTTTTTTTTTTGTTTTGCTACAACAGGTAATTCATACAACACGTGTATGACTGAGGTCTCTCAACTCCATGCTCTAACTGGCCACTCACTTACGGATAAAGCCCCTATGCTTGCGACTCTCCCACTTTGGCATGTCCTACTTTGAGCTTCTTTCCAGGGATTGTGTTCCTGTAGTGCCTGATCGGGACCTCTTTTCTGACTCTCTCGCGCGCAACCCCGGTAGCTCCGTTTAGGGGTTCGCCCTCTCTTCGGGGACCTCGCCCACTGGGACCTTCCACTCTGAAGTTTACCCGGCCGGGCAAACAACTGTGACTTTCATCTCCGCTTCGCACCTCTAATAGCAGCAAGTACGCCCGCATTAGCTCACCACTTCTCCTAGCACGCATTAGCACGCTTGCCTTAGACTCACACGACAGCCTAAACTCAGGTTACGAAGTCAAAAATCAGCCACTTCATAGAACTATGATCGGAGAGCAAGCAGGGAACCTCTCGTCAGGTTGGTTGGGTTGGCTTGCTTCTTAAGATAAGAGGGAATTTCCAGATAGGTAGTTTACTTGCTCGTAGAGGTGCGTAGCTTCTTCCAGATACATCCAATAAAGTCGGAAAATAGAATATCACAGAGCTCCTGAGGCAGCTCCTCATCCCCAGCCCACATGGTGCTATCGGCGTGGTTGGCCACGTAGATGGCCACCCAATCCGCAGCCCCAGTGGCTTCTCTAAACACATGCTTAGCCTGGACAATCCCTTCATCCCTTATCATCATTCAGATGTCGTGAAGCAATAGATGGTCACTGACAGCGACCCTCGAACCTCTCTGAATCTAGCTGATGACCGTAGCCGAGTCACCCTCCAAGATGTCTGAACTAGCTGGTAGTACATGCTGAGCATGTCGAAGACCGCTGAGAATGTGTTTCTTCATGGTGATATTTATGAGGGCCTCTATATAGTACCATCACTTCAGCTTTTCCATCCTTCGTTACACATTTGTCTTGTTCGGTTTATTTGAGTTTCCTCATGCACTTTTTGAGCGATTCGATTGCACTGTCATTGGTGCAAGTTTTACTTAGGATCCCATGATCTTGCCATGTTTGCCTGATTTACTTATAGAGGCTATACTAATCTTTTATTATATGTTGGTGACAGGATTATGTCTATTCACATTGCATGTCAAGCAAAATCTTAGTTGACAATTTTTAATAATCCATCATGGACCACTACATTACTTCTTAAGACTTTCAAAATCTATTCACATTGCCATGTCATGCTTGAGAGCATCTTCATCGGTGCTCATAGTGGGATGCATTTGACTGGTCAGATTGTTGCCGAAGGTGCTCAGATCAAGCAAAAAAAGAATGTGGGATGTGCCCTCATTTTCCACAAGTTCGAAGGTTCAGACCCTTTCTCTAGCGTCAATTTGTTGCCGCTTTGAATCGGCCTACTCTAAGCGTCGAGCGAATGAAGCATTAGTACTGGAGGGCTCGACGATCGGCTGTTAGGACCATGCCAGGTTGAGTTCTAATGCGGGTGGCATTTGCCAAGTTGCTGGTCCGCCTCTATACTCCAACCTAAAACAACACAGATGAGGAAATCCTCTTGTTGGGATGTGTCTAGCACGGGACCCTTCGATTCCTTGGTCAAGATGATAGTCAGGGAACATGAGCACTTATCTGAAACATCCCCCAAAGAGTTGGT
The DNA here is from genome assembly GCF_009389715.1 of Phoenix dactylifera. Taxonomy (NCBI): domain Eukaryota; kingdom Viridiplantae; phylum Streptophyta; class Magnoliopsida; order Arecales; family Arecaceae; genus Phoenix; species Phoenix dactylifera. The sequence continues at coordinate 527,129 of NW_024067796.1, forward strand.
TGTATAGGTGAAAGCGAGAGCCTATCGCCATGGAGTTCTGGCATATGGATCGGCCAGGTTTAGTAGGCCAGGATTGGTAGGCTAGAATCGCACCCTACCTGGTAGGTCGGTGTGATTTCGAAGATTGTCTCGAATCTCAGCTAGGGTTTTGCCAGTTGTGAGAAGATTTTGAAATTCTAGCTGGGTTCTTTCGGACGTGCCAAGTGGCTGGCCCTGACTGGTGGCGCTTGGCTTCGTAGCGAGCTTTGGTTGGGCGGCCCCTTTGGTGAGTTGTGGTCAGTCTTAATATATATCACGTATCATATGCTGGCTTCCTTGTATCGTCTTACTCAAAACATGCAATGATGAGACTACATTAAAACTCAATCATCACTTATGGCCTAACTTTGGTACTTCTCTTCCTGATCCTTCTTAGTATCACCTTCTTATGGCTAGCCTTGTTGACCTCACTGTCTCCAAGCTAGATATTGTTTATGTTGCTCATTACAAGAAGTTTGTATTTTCCCTAACATCAGTTCATTTTGTGCATCTTATACCTTCGTTATCTTCCTGCTACTAACTCACGTTCACCATTCCCTAGCTCTTCTAGCTTATAGCTTATAGCTCTTCTACCTTCTCTAATGTGACTTGGGCTAGTGATTAAGTAGATTGGAACTACATTATTTTCCATATTTCTTGGTTCTTCCCTCATTTCTTGGAAGTCCAAGATAACTAACAACTCTCTTTCTTTTGAGCAAAAGATGAGTTGCATGCTATGGCAATGACCATTATTGAGATTATATAGCTCCATTGGCTTTTTGTAGATATATGTGTTGTTATTTCTACTAGAAAAAGTGATAATCAAGGTTTAGGCTCCATTCCATGACGTCTTACTTAAGTTCTCTCCCCTTCCCCACCCGAATCCCCATAGATACCCACTGATCTCATTGGTATGTCTACATTGTATTAAGTAGAGATATTAATTTGCCTAAGCAAAATGAGTCTATTTATTGACAAGGTAAAACATTAAAAAAGGATCTTACAAGCCAAGCTTACCTATGGGACATGGAAAAAGTGACAATGGAAGTGATGCCAGGAGTTGAATCTCCAATTGGTAGCCAATTTGGATGTCTCGCCAAATAAGTCAAAACAAGCCAAAATTGAGCTTATCTTTCTCTTCAGCACTCCCCTCTATCTCCAGCTTATTTTTTAGACTCATAATCCAAAAACTTAAGCTTTTGCTTTGTGAATCTAAGACAGGTGGTATTAGAGCCAATCTCGTATAACCCTTATCAGTAATGTGGTCCTTCACTGGGATACAAGTTATTGAGCCTCCTTCTCGAGTACTAGCCAATGCATGATGAGGGCATCATAAGGTTGAGTAAGGGAGATTGTCATAGTCCCACATCGACTGACTAGATGGGTGCCATATCGTTTATAAGCTCGGGCTGGTCGTCCTCATCTAATAGCTTGAGCTATTAGGCTATGAGTCCATGACACATCACTAACAATGCTATATTCCTTTGGTCAAGCTCCCATAAGATCACCTCCTTTCCTCTTCCTATTTATCATTTCCTCATTGAGCTTAGACTCTCAAAATCCTCCAAATATATCATGGTTAGGTAACAAAAAATTAATATCATGGTTAATAGCACAAGCTTAACTCATGAACTTGATCTTCATATATCAAGCTACATTCATTTCGAGCTTGAATCTAGCTTAGTGCAAGCTTGATTTCAAGCTATAATTAATGTTTCATTGATTTAAGGAATGAAACATTATTTATCCAAAGGTTTTCTATTTATCTAATACATAATATATGTATAATAGTATACATATATTTGACCATTATGGAGTGACATGTGATTGAACATTATCTAATATTTTTGCTTGGCTTGGAATTATGAGGTTGTATGCTGATTCAATCTGAGTTTATTTAGTTATGATTTGACCTTAATTGCCCTTATCTCAAGGCAAGTAGATCTCTTCATTGGATAGCCTCCAAGATAGGGTATTTTAATACTCACAAGTTTCAGTCATCTTACATATTAACTATCCATGCTACTATCCAAATTTAAGTTCAACATTATTTCCTATTAAACAATTTGTCAACCCTAAAGGATGAATTTTGATGATTACAAAATACTTCAGATCATGTTGTGTACTAATGACATTGGCTTAATTGTGAAGTTTTATAAGTCAAAAAAAATCAGAAGAATTGAAGCACTGCAAAATCTTAAGTTCTTCGCAAATATCTCATTGGACATGTTCTAAAAGGAATTGATCTTAATCTAGTCCATGGAGATCAGAGAAGAAGTCTAAAGTTCTCTATTTGAAAGAATTGAGTCAACTTCTAAGCAAAAAGGACAAGTTTAAGTTGATTCTGATAAGTTTTATTCAAGGAACACAGTCAAAGAGTTGAACCCCGCAAAACATGAGTCGACCCTTGTGTAGTAAACAGAAAGTTTTTTGTCGCCTGAGAAAAGCTTGAAGAGTGGACCCTTGTTCAAAATGAGTCGACCCCCGAAATTGAAGAGTCGACCCCTGCTCAGTCTCAGCATCGGCCGAAAAATTAAAGCGTGACCCGACCCTTGTGTTTAAAGAGGCGACTCCTGATGAAGATGAGCCGACCCTTAAGAATTAAGAGTCGACCCTTTGAAGTTGACACAGCAAAAGCTCTCTCCACGATTTGAAGTGTCGATCCAGAAAGAACATATGAGTCGACCCTTGAGATACATGAGTCGACCCTTGTACTGCTGGGACTACAACGGGAAGCTATGAACAATTTTTGTCTTCTTCTGTAACAGAAAAAGATTCTCATCAGAACGAAAAGAAAGGAATTCAAATCTCGCCGAAAAATTTGTCTATAAATACGAGGGAACCTTAGAATGGAAACAAGAAGGAAAGAAAAAAGATTCTATTGAAAACAAAAAGTTTCTACGGAAAAAAAGAGAAGAAAAGCTTAATAGTTCATCTTCCTCACCAGCACTGTAATCAGAAACTTTCTCTTATGAGGAGATGAGTTGAAGTTTCTCACTGCATCGTGAAGAGCTGCTGTCCAAACATTGGATCATCCTTCCACAGCAAACTACTTCATCAGCTTCAGCTTTTTGCTTTCATTGATTTATTTTTTATATGCTCTGAAGCTTTAAGTTTTCAAGTTACAACATTCTTTTAGTTGGATTAATTATTGCTATAACAGTTTCATTGATTTGAAACTTGTAAAGGCTCTTTCAAGCCTTGATTGGAAGTTGCTGAATTAGGTGTATTCAACAAGGGTGATAGTTTTGGTTGGTTCATCTAAAAACCAACTAGGTTGTTTGTGAGCCTGGAAAAACAAACGGTGTAAAGTTTTTGGTTGGTTTGTCTGAAAACCAACTGGGTTGTTTGTGATTCCGAAAAACAAAAGGTTTTGGTTGGTTGCCTGGAAAAACCAACTGGATTTTTGATTGTGAGCCCATAAAATAATGAGGCTGTAATCTGCTGGGTTATAGTGAAAATCTCAAGCTAGGCTTGAGGAGTGGACGTAGGTGCTGGGAGTGCACCGAACCACTATAAATCTTGGTGTTTGTGATTGCAGTTCTTCTCTTATCTTTCCTCTGCATATTTCTTACTGCATTCCTAACTTTTATTTACTATCATATTTGTGCAATCTCATTTCCGCTGCTGAATCTATAAGATATTAGTAACTCATACTCTCCATACGTTTCAATATTAATATTTTTTTTAAGAGACCCAATTCACCCCCCCTCTTGGGCTGCACCTCTAGGCAACAAGTGGTATCAGAGCCTGGTACTCTAGAAAGTTTTTGATCTAACAATCAAGAGTTAAAGGTCATGGCAGCCACTATGGGATCCTCTGTTGCCGAAGGACAATCTACCAATAGACCACCTCTTTTCAATGGCACGAATTTTACTTATTGGAAAGCTCGTATGAGAATTTTTATTCAAGCACTTGACTATGACTTATGGACTGTTATTATTAATGGACCTCACACACCAACTAAAATTGTTGATGGCATCACCTTATTCAAATCTGAGATTGAATGGGATGACCATGATAAAAGAATGGCTCAGCTGAATGCAAAAGCCATGAATGTTCTTTACTATTCTTTAGATGCAAATGAGTTTAATCATATATCTATTTGCATGATTGCTCAAGAAATCTGGGATAGGCTGGAAGTTACACATGAAGGCACTAACCAGGTCAAAGAATCTAAAATCAGTATGCTAGTGCATAAGTATGAACTATTTAGAATGGAAAACAATGATCTATAACTAAAATGTTTACTAGATTCACTGATATTATAAATGGCCTGAAAAGCCTTAGTAGATCTTACTCTAACAGTGATCTTGTTCGGAAAATTTTTAGGTCTCTTCCTAGAGCATGGGAAGCAAAGATTACTACTATTCAAGAAGCCAAAGATCTCAATTCTCTCCCACTGGAAGAACTGTTGGGTTCCTTAATGACTCATGAGCTCTCAATGAAACAGAATCTTGAGGAGGATGAACCTAAGAAGTGCAGAACCATCGCTCTTAAATCTACTCTGCATGAGGATGAAAGTGAGGATTCTGAACCTGATGACAGTGAGAAAATGACCCTGATTACAAGAAAGTTCAGAAAATTCTTTAGAAGAAATAGAGAAAACTTTAAAAAAGACCTATGATCAGGGGGGAGCAAAGCAAAGAAAATAAGGAGCAATATGTTTGTTATGAATGCAAAAAGCCTGGACACTTCCAAACAAAGTGTCCTCTATTAAAGAAGGCTCCGAAAAGGGTAAGGAAGAAAGCTATGATGGCTACTTGGAGTGACAGTGATGAATCCAGCTCTAGAGAAGAAGAATAGCAACAGGAAGCTGCAAACCTGTGTCTAATGGGACATGAAAATGAGGTATATCTGAATACTAATTATGATTTCACTTTCGATGAGCTTCAAGATGCTTTTTCTGAGCTTATGATTGAATATAAAAAGCTTAGCTTAAAGAATAAGGAACTGAAGACTAAGAACCAATCTTTAGAAAAAGAAAATACACTGCTTTTGGATAACAAGAAGAAACTGCATGAAGAAAATCAGAAGTTAGCTAATGAAGTTGAAAAACTGAAATCTATAGTTGATAAATTCACCCTAAGCTCTGAAAAATTGAATTTAATTCTAGAAAGTCAGAAAGCTGTTTATGATAAAGCTGGTTTAGGATATAATTCTTGGAAGAAACAGAAATCATTGAAAAATATTTTTGTGAAACCCGCTTATGTTAAACCAAAATCTGTACCATTCAAATTGGACAAACTGAAACAGAGATATGCCACTTACAATCCTATAAGTCAGAATTATATGAACAATATTTCAATTAAAAAGATATGGGTTCCAAAGGGAACCATCATTGCTAACATTCAAGGATCCAAGAAAACTTGGGTACCAAAGATAAAGAATTGAATTTTTGTTTTGCAGGTGTGTCTAGTATCCAAGCATCAAACAAAAAATGGTACTTGGATAGTGGGTGCTCTAGACACATGACAAGGGATGAATCCCAATTCATGTCCCTCAAAAAGAAAGATGGAGGAATGGTTACCTTTGGTGATAATGAAAAAGGCAAAATCATTGGTATTGGTAACATTCGGATTCACCAACTACTTTTATTGAAAATGTTTTATTGGTAGATGAATTGAAACATAATTTGCTAAATATTAGTCAATTCTGTGATAATGGATATGTTGTGACTTTTGAATCATCGTTATACTTAGTTTCTAGTAGTAATGACAGTGGTATAATATTTACTGGACATAGACATGGAAATATATATTTAGTTGACTTAGATCAAATACTCATGAAAAACATGGACTGTCTAGTAGCAATGAAGACCAAAAATAGTAAAGCCAGCTGGTTATGGCATCGAAAATTAGCTCATGCAAGCATGGACTTAATTTCAAAACTTATTCGAAAAGAACTTCTTTTCGGCTTGCCTAAATTGTCATTTGAAAAAGATAAAATTTGCTCTGCATGCCAACTAGGAAAACAGACTAGAACCTCCTTCAAGTCTAAAAATGCTGTTTCTACTAATAGGCCTTTAAAGCTTC